>NW_027555958.1:429064268-429266768 GCF_003287225.1 Phascolarctos cinereus | reverse complement strand
ACAACATGTTCAGTCATTTCCCAATCATCTCATTTTCCAATTTTTGCCACCACAAAAAGAACTGCTATAATTTTTTTTTGTCCATATAGGTAATTTTTCTTGGCACAGAGTTTTTTTTTTTTGAAGTTCGAACGAGAAAATGTATATAAAACCCTAGGGAACTAAGAAGTTAAATGGCTTGCCATTAGCTAGAAGCATTAAAAAGCATGTATAGCTTAGTAGATATAGCTATCTGAGGAGTCAAGATGACCTGAACTCCCAAGTATTGCTTCTGATACCTAATGACTGTGTGACTTTGGCAAAATTCATGTGTAACCTATCAATGGCCCTAAACCAACTCTCTAAGGCCCTAAGTCACAGAAAAACCTGCTGATCTGCATTGGCAGAGGGGTTTTCCTTACTTGGAACATCCCTAGTCCCCATATCAATTAAATCATAGATTCAGAACTCCATGTCCAACAAAGTAACACATTATATAAATGTGAACTATTATTATTAGTAGTAATTTAAATTAGTGTTGAACTCGAGTTGTCTTGATTCCAAGTTCAGGACTCTGTGATCTACACCAAGATCCAGCTGTTGTCCATGAGGGGATCAGTTGCCTGAGTATGATAGAAAAGAACACAAAATTTATGAGTTTAAAGGGCTTTGAGCAGCTCATTAGAGCATTCACAAAAAGGAATCCTCTCTAAAACCTATCTGAAAAATGGTGCCATAGCTTCTGCTTCAATACCTCACAAGAGGGAAATCAAGACTTCTCCAGGCAGGCCACACCACTTTGGGGCAGTTCTCATAGCAAATTTTCCTAATGATGTCTAAATTTGTCTCATTGAAACCTCTAGCTGTTGACTCTGGGCCTGCTTTCTGGAACCAAATATATAAACATCAAGCCATCCTCTGCATGGCAACCCTTAAAATAATTGAAGACAACTTCCATGGCCCTGATCTCAGCCATCCCTTCTCCAGGACAAATGTAACCAGTTCATTTAACCAATACTCACATATGTATGACATAGAATCAAGGTCCTTCTTCGTTCTGTTTACTTCACTCTGTGCACTCTCTAGGTTGTGGACAAAGTGGTATGAGTTTCCTTAATTCAGGTCTCATGTTCATATAAGAATGCCCCTAAGTTCCTTCCATCTATTTTGGGCAACCATCCCCATTTACTCTTTCTGTCCCAGCATAGTGATTTCTTTCTCAAGCCACACCTTCCAGAAATGAACACAAGACTCCAGAAGAAGTCTGATGTGGAAAGAGTACAGTGGTACTGTTCAAGGACTCAGTAGCCTCCCTACCCTACTAGAAGAAGACACCTTAGGAAAGCACAAGTCACTGAGTTACACTTTTAAATAACACTAGTAGTAAAGGTCAAAAGACCCTTCTCCACATTCAGGTAGTCTGAATATCAACCAGCCAACAATTTCCCAGTAGTCTTTTTACCTTACCATTCCTACCCTGAAACTAACTAAATGCCAATCATCAGGAGCAAGTTTCTTTCTTTTGTCCCAATTCCTGGTCCTGATGGACCCAGATGAGCACCTTATATACAAAACAAAAACAAAAACAAACAACCCCCCCCACCAAATGGAGTCTGCTGGTTTGGGGGACTAATTAACAGAATAATTTCACTGATTCAGGGGCCTGTATTGTTATTGATATAGGAATTTTCTCCACTGCTACAGCTATCACATTTCCTTAAAGGCAGGGTTGATTTCCGGTTTCTACTAGCCAAGGTTTCATCACTCTCCTTCTAGCACTCTATCCATTTTGCCTTGCTGCCCCTCCAGTAAGCGCATTTAAAATCTTTAACCCTATTATCAAATTATTGGAAAGCTGTACTTGCTGCTATATGACTTTCTAATGGGAGTATCTTGTGATTTTATGCTTATTTACCAAGAAAATGAGAATGACCAAAGACTGAAGTTTGACAGAATCCTAGAAGTTACTCCACTTAGTGCTTCTCTTCAATAGTGAAACCCAATCATTTATTGAAAAACAGAAGAAACAAGACTGCTGAGCCTCCAGCTGAGTAGTCATCAATGAAGTAATGTAAAGTTATTTCTGATGAGCAGACAATCAAGAGAGATTCAATCTATGCTGTGCTCTCTCATCAAAGCCTAGGGGGAACACAGTACATTCCTCCCCTCTCCATAACAGATTGCTAGACTGTTATCACCCAGGTCTTTGTTTCGGAAAAAAAGATTCTGCTTGAAGCCAAGGAAACTAATTCCTTTCTAGACATCACACAGTACTCCACAGTACTTTATCTTAGACAAAAGTAAACTTTGTAAAGGGACAGGAGGAAAGGGTCTACTTCATGCAGGGTTCATTTTGGAAATCAAATACCCTCTTTCCCAATCCTGATCATCATTCTCCCCTTGCCACCCAAATCATATACTTAAAGAACTCCAAAGGAGAATCTCTTTGCAAATGTCACATCTAAGTATCTGGTTGGATTGTAACAACACTCAGATAATGGGGAGATATTTCTCTCCCATTAGAATGTAAGCTGCTTGAGAGTATAGGTCATTTAGTTTAATCATAATGTATTTGTATCTCTAGTACCCAGCATGATTTTTGGCACTTAGGTACTTAAATGAATTCTTGTTGATTAATTGCCAATTCCTGGTAGGATTTGATTATATTTACTTTCTTCAGTCTTTTTTTTTGTCTATTTATTTGTTTTGCCTCACAGAATAAAGTAGAGAGCTGGTGACCTTGCCAGGAGAAAAAAAAAGGGATTTTGAATCAAAGAGCCTGGACTTACCTCCTCTCTGCCACTTGTGTAATCTTGTGCTAATCATATAACTTCTCTGCTTTCTTTCCTTCAAATATAAAATGAGAGGCTCAGAAGAGCATATATATTATTACATGTGGCCACTGCAGCCAGTATTTTTGGCTTTAGAGGCTTTTCTTGGTTTTAAGAGGATGGTTCAACTTTCAATGGGTAGATGGAGGTTATTTCTGGACATATTGGTGCTATAAAAATAAAGACATCAGTAAAACTGAACTCAAAAATAAAATAAAAATGAGGCAGTAGGCCTAGATATTCTCTAAGGCTCCCTAAATCTGTGATTCTTTCATCCTATGATTAGCCAAAAGGAAGTACCAGAATATTTAATGCATTTATGATCTCTTTGATTTGAAAGTATCCTCCCATGAGGCACAACTTAGCCCACCTATGCCTAACCATTCTGTGTAAATTTCTCCATAAGTTTACCATAGGTGGTCCATTCAATGTACTAGAGGCTATCCTTTCTGGAGACTGAAAAATAAAATCCACTAATCAATGCTATTTTAAAACGTAAAGGCATTCTTGGAGTTTTCTGTTAACTATAGGAGTGTAGGTCTACGAAATTCCAAATTCAAAGATGACATTTTGACACTACCTGTGTGACTTTATACAAGTTGCTTAAGGTGAGTAAAAGGTCATTTAATATGACCTTAGACAAGTCACTTTATTGAGATTCTGTGCCTCATTTTTTTCTCAACTTTGGCATAAGGTTGGTATACCTCACTGGCTTGAACAAAGGATTGTTTGAAGGAAATTGCTTTGCTAATCTGAAACTGTTAGGTGAAGGGGGAAACAAGTATAATTTGTTACAGCATACTGTGCAGTGGACAGAGAGCTGACATCAAAACCAGGCAGTCCAGACTTCAAGCCCTGACTTCCATACATACTGGCTGTGTGAGTTGGGAATTTTCTTATCCTGGAGTACTCTAGACCAGCAAAGCCACAGGAGTAACCACCCCATTCCCACATCTTCATCCTTTTTCCTCTATAGAAATATATTCTTGAAAGTCTTAGGGGCAGGCTAGGGTTTTCAGTGGATAGAACACAGAAATTAGAGTCAAAACCTGAATCCAAAATGTATTGGCTGTGACCCTGGTCAAGTCCCAACCTCAATTTTCTCATTTGTAAACAGGGTATGATAATAGCATCTATTATAAAACCCAGGTTTGTTGTGAAGATCAAATTAGATAATATTTGTAAAAAAACTTTGCAAACCTTAAAGCATTATATAAAAGCTATTATTATAATATGATCAGACGAACTATGAAAAAAGGGAAAGATACTTTCAATGGAAAACATTCTGAGGACTTACAAAAAACTCTAGTAATAGGATATTTTAAGTTAGCTAATTTTTCCCCTGCTTTATTTTTTCACTGAGTGAAAACTGATGTACCGGCCTAAAGGTGCAAGGCCTTAGAAACCGAAGCAATCCTATTCCTTTCAGAAAATCTGGGGCACCAATTTTTCACATCCGTTTATGTAAACATGCATACCAATTAAAATAAATTTACATGCATTGTTCAGGAATGTAAAGTTAATTACTAAAGCTGAAAACAATCTATTCAAACCTTCTATTGAGGGCTTCTTAAAAAGGTGCAAAAGTTCACAAATTGGATTCAGAAAGCTTGATTTCTTTTGGACTTCCTTCCAACCCACTATAATTGTCAGATATGACCACGATGCTTATGGTATAAACATATATATATATATATATTTATCATATCTATTTATTATTTAATAAGTATATTTGTATATTTATTATTATTTATTTATTTTTCTTTCTGTTTACACACTAGAGAAGCATTTAATTCTCCAAAAATGGCATGAAGTCTCAAAAGAAGTCTTACATTATTTTGAAACTCTGCTTTTTCAAACTCAGAAGCTTAAGCTGATCATTGCAGAGTATAAAATAAGGACATTTCCCCCATTTTAGGGGTGATAACCTGTGAAGTTTTAAAAGGTTCAACATTATGGCTATTAAACTTTCCTGTCCAAGGCAACTTTAATAAAGCAAAATGCCAATAATCCCACATCCATCTCTGCTGGCTCCCTTAGCTGGGCCTGTGGTGCCAGCACTCTGATGGATCACAGCTGATCAGGTAATTTGCTGATAAACATATTTCAGGGGATTTACTTTCCATCTTTGCTTGAAATTCTTATCCTCTAATGGCATGTCCTTGTGGAGGCTGCCTTTTCTTCTTTTGAGAAAACTGGAGCTCCTCCTGGGTAACAAACTTTGCTTTTGAAACTCTCCAGATCCGACCATTCTACAGAATGTTGATCGTGAAGATGAAATAAACACATTTAGTCAAACATCCAGGCTTTTTTTTTGTCTATGTTAGGTCAAGGAAAGCTAGATAATGCAGACTTTTGAGATATTTGACTGTAGACTTCCATTTTTCAAGGAGATATTGGATATTGCACATGCTCATTTTTAATTATACAGTGTTTTCAGGGTATTTTGGTCAACATCTGTTCCAAAAAAAAAATCAACATCCCCTAAAACACACATGGTACAGTGGATAAGGTACTGGTTTTGGAGTTAGATGATCTAGTTTCATTTCTAAATCGATTCATTTACTACCTGTGTGACCCAGGTCAAATCACCACCTCTCTGGGCCATAGCTTCTTTATTCACAAAATGAAACACACAGTCTTCCAGAGTATCTAGAGTATCATGTCTAATTCTATGATTATAATGAGATAAATATAATGACAAATATTTTACATAGCATAATATACGTTATATAAATATATGTATATATACTAAAACATATACCATACTATCTTGTTTGTACTATACTGCACTATGCCATGCCATGCCATGCCATGCCATACGATACCATAGCATAGCATAGCATACCATACCATACCATACCATGCCATGCCATACCATACCTTACCATACTATACTATACTATGCTATGCTATACTATATTAATATTATTATATAGACAGATAGATGACAAAGTATATAGAATACCAGTTTTGAAGTCAGAAAACTTGAGTTCAAATCCAGCTTCAGACACTTACTAGACTTGTGAGCCTAACCAGGTCACTTAACCTCTGCAAAATACACATATTTTGCAAAGTGCTTTACATATAGCATCTCATTGAATCTTTATAACATACCTTTGAGATAAGTGTTGTTAATATGGTTGACTTCTTTCAAGTCTTAACCAAAGGACCATCTTTGAAAAATTTCTTTCTCAAGGTCCTTTAATGCTAAAGCTTCACCTCTGTGATTACCTCCAATTTACTCTGTATATGTCTTGTTTTTATGAAGTTGTTTACAAGTTGTCTCCCCATTAGGATCTCAGCTCCTTTAGAGCAGGAACTGCCTTTTGCTTTTCTTTTGATCCTTTGAGGTTGGTTCAGTGACCGGCACATGCTGCTGCTGCTGCTGCTGTTTGTCTTTAGTTCTCAAACGGGAGCATGACATGGGGGGGGGGGAGGGGGGGAACGCCATGATTGCAAGTGAATTGGATTTAAGTGAGGGAGGGTTAATCAAAGTTACCAGCCTCATTTTTTTCTCTGGAGCCATCTGGATCCAGTGGCCAGATATGGATCAAGACAATTAGAGATCTCCCAGGATGCAGTGGGGGACCTTGGCCTTCACAAGCTAAGGTCATTAACAGTTTTCAGCTTGACTGAGGCAACATCCTTTCACTGATTAAGGGTTAATGAAAAAATATTAGGCAAAGAATGGCGTTTTAAAAATAGATTGGGGAGGGGAAGACACTAAATGTCTCTGGCCAAAACAGAAACAATTGCTATTTACTTTCATTCTGAGACCATCAGTGTCCAAGCAGTGAAAAGTAGAACTTGGTCTGAGACCAGATTGATTCAACATTAAGGTTGCTCTTTAAGAGGAAAACAAAACAAAACAAAACAAAACAAAAAAGTTTCAGCAACTGGCACATAGTTATGTGCTCAATAAACGCCTGTTTTCTGATGCCACAATTTATACATGAAGAAACTAAGTCTGTAAGAAGTTAACTGACTTGCCCATGATTTCACAGTTAATAAGTATCTGGGTCACGATTTAAACTCATTTTTTTTCTGATTCTGTGTCTAGCTTTTTAACCAATAGCTACGTCAAAGTTACCAAAGATATATGATCTCTAGGACATACAGAGCTAGACTTGTAGTGAGGAAGTTGTGAGTTTGAATCATACCTTAAAAACTTATTCGTCCTATGACCCTGGGTATTACTTAACCCCTCCAAACCCCAGTGTGCTCATTTATAAAATGATAATAACAGTACCTACTATTGTAAAGATCAAATGAAGTGATGTATGTAAAATGTTGTATAAAGCAAACCTAATAGTTTCCTAAAGTGTAGGAAGAAAGGGTAGAAGCTAGAGAGTAAGAACTCCTGTAAGAGGAAAACCAAAACAAAACAGAACAGAACAGATAAATGGATATAAAAAAACTACCCAGGTGCAATGGACTACTTTGTAAAATATCAAAGGTATCTTCCCCTTACTAGAACATTTCATGTAGACTGGATAAGCATTGATGGTTCTGTTATAGAGGGGATTATTAGTCATATACACTTTGAGTTAGATGGCCTTTGCAAACCCCTCTAAATCTGTGCCTGTATTATCCTTTCCTTTTTCTGGTACTATCCAAATCTTATTCATAACTCAATGTCTACCTTGAGCTCCATATTACCTATGATGCTTCCTCTGAATTCTCCAAAACTTGTTGATCTCCCTATCCATTATTGACACATTTTCTATATTGTTCACTTGGAATTCAATTACATATTATCATATGATACCATATCCATTGTCTTTTGTGTTTGTTTTCTTTTTGGTGAGGCAATCAGGGTTAAGTAACTTGCCCAGGGTTACACAGCTAGTAAGTATCAAATAGCTGAGGTCAGATTTGAACTCAGGTCCTCCTGACTCCAAGGCTCTAGCTCTAGCCATGATGCCACCTAGCTGCCTTTGTCATATCTATTGCCTCTTTAGCTCTAGCGTTATTTAATTCTGTGCAAGCATATGGCATCACTCTAATTACATACAATGCTCTCTGAGGGCAGGAATCAAATATTAGAATATATCAATATGTCTATGTATCTTTTACAATGCTATGCCCATGATGGATTTAAAAATTACTAAATTGATTTTTTTAAAAATCTGTATATTCATTAAACTTATTTGTTGAATTCAATAAAAAAGCCAAGCTTTTATCCATAACTCCCAGGCATCATATAGCTAAAATGACAAGTTCAATGGCTGATGCTTTCATTTTTCTACTTGTCATATAGAGGTATTTTAAACCAAAATTGAAAGAAATTTTAAAATGTCAACAAAATGGGCTGCCTGTGTGTGTTGGAAAGCTAAGTAACTTGATTTTATTCTTGACTACATTTAGATTACTGACACATGCCATTTTTAATTTTCATTTAAAATTTTGGAAACAAGTTTGGAATAATATAAATTGAAAAAGAAGATATTCTCCAGGTATTCGTGTGTGTGTGTGTGTGTGTGTGTGTGTGCGTGATGACCTTTGTGGGCATAAAATAAAATACAGGAATTTACGTTACAAAGGATACTAAATTATATTGAAATACTACTATTAAATATAAAAGGTCAAAGAAAAAACTGAGTTCCCAGACTCCAAGTCAAAAGTCAGAGAGGTCACAATTAGTTCTCTAATGAATGCATTCAGTAATTAAAAGGTGTTTATTAAAAACTCACTGTGTAGTAGACACTGTGCTAAGTTTTTTTTTTTTTGATACAGATACAAAAAAAAAAGGATGGCAGTCCTTCTTCTCAAATAAATAAAATTCTGGTAGGAAAAGACCACACACATAAGGAATTTTGGTCTAGTGCTTACTAGTGCTATATCTAGTAACAATATCTTACTGATGATCAATCCATAGGGCAAACCAGTATTATTGATTTAATTACTGAACCTAGAACAAAGAATGAAAAATGGTCAAGGAAGGGTGTTACACATGTCAGTTATTGTTTGTCCTTTGTTCTCGAAGAGGATCATGGCATCAGCAGAGCAGATGGAAATATGGCATAGGTGGATGGCTTAATGGGATGTGAAACCCATTCTGGTCTTATAGAGAGCTGACTACATGTATTACATTAGGCACATGTGCAATAAAACAACAGAGCTTGACACTAGGATGGGAGTTAGAAAGATCAGCAGATTATCCTCCTCCTGTACTGAGGGAATGAATTCTGGAGATCCATAATGCAATGTTCTGGTCCAAGTGTGGAAAAGTAAAGCAGATGGCAAAATTTCCTAGGTGGACAAGTAGATAGGATATGAAACATAGTATGGTGTGTTTTAATTTGGAATATGTTACACAGAGTGAGCCAGAATAGTTTGTACCCAGTATCAAATCAGTATATCATCCAGGTTACAGAAAAGTTCAACTTTGTGTATCCCTGCCTTTCTTGCTTTCCCTTCTCTTTTTTCTTTAAACTTGGCTTATTTGCTCCTCTTTCACTTAACATATTACCATATACAAATACATTTTATAAACATTAATAAGTCTTCTTATTCCATCCATCATATATAAATGTATAAATGTATACATATTGATATTTGTGCATGCATATATATTATTGTACATCTATATATACACACATATATTTATATATGATGGATAGAATAAAATACATATTCTGCTTTATATATAGTATACTTTAAAGTACAGATATATACTATATATATAATTACTATAGCTGTTTTTAATATTTTAAAAGTACTGAATAGGGTTTTTAGTTTTTCTTTCTGAAAGTATTGAATTCAGTTGCTTTTTAGTTATGTGTTCTTCAATCAATTTAATTTTTTTTTCTGTGTTAGTACTCCTGGGCAAGAAAAGAAAAATGTCCACTCCTGTAGTAGACTTTTGCTTTAGATAACCTTTAAAATATTGAACATAATGTCTTAGATTGAAAGAGATCTCATAAGTCATTTGGCTAATTCTTTATTTTATTGGAAAACCTTCAAGTCAAATTATCACAGACTCATAAGCATTTATTTTATTCCTAAGAATTTATAAGAAACATTTAAAGGGGAAAAAGACATTGAAATTTTATCCAATATAAGCATGGCAGTAGCTGGTTTTTGAGTCCCAGTACCTAGGTACAAATCCCATCCCTATCCTTTACCTATTTCAGTTGAGGCAGGTTACTTAACCTCAATGGGCCTATGTCTTTTCATTATAAAATGAGGTGATTGGGCTGGATGATCTCTGCATTCTTTTCCAGTTTTTTGTGAATGATCATATAGCCTTTTCAGCTTTCCTATTATAATGTCAAATTGTATGCCTCCATCTGCCCTTGAAGATGTGACTTTACAGCTGGTAACTATCATTTTATTTATACTTCATTTACTTTAAAACTGCCCTTAGCCTTCTTTTTGGTAGTACAAATAAACTCGATTATTTTCTGTTGTAAATTTCAACAAAACTTCTTGTTCTTTAAATTTTCTACACATTCTCTCTCTCTCTCTCTCTCTCTCTTCTCTCTCTCTCTCTCTCTCTCTCTCTCTCTCTCTTTCTCTCTCTCCTATTGCAGAATTTAATATGAAAAACTTGTAAGAAAGCAAAAACAAGCAACAAGCTAGAGAAAAATATTCCCATTTATTAAACATGAAAGTACACAGTATAACTTCCCTGTCACTGAACCTGTGGCTCCCAGAAGCTGTAGCATGTGGAGCAGCCATATCCCAGTAAAACCATCTCAGCAGATAGCCTAAAATAGGGTAAGGGTAATAATTGACAGGACATAAACCCACTGGTGAGTTAAGCATATGAAGCATGTGAAGACTTCTCCTGGTAGAATGGGTGGATGAGAACAATTTCTTCTGATGGCCATGAAGGCACCTGAAGAAGGCCTTGTAAAGTGCTTAGAGTTTAGTTAGACATTGAAGATGCCAAGGTCATCTCCTGCATCCCAGGTCATCACTATTCCTCTTGACTTTTTTTTCACCAATGGACTTCAAGGACTAGAAGAGATAGTGAGGTTGACAACTCTGCTTCACTTAAATTCAATTCACATGAGAATCAAGATATCACTCTATGACATCATTGGTCCTCTTCAAAAATGAAGGATAAACAACCATACATCTATACAACAATAGAGAGGGAATAATTATTTTGACATGCGGAAGAGAGAGAAGGTATATGAATCAACCAATCCATCAATCAGCAGTTATGAAGCATTCATTGTGTTTTGAGAGGCAGCATGGCTTAATGAATAGAGGGCTTGCCTTGAAGTTTGGAATTTTAAGTGCCACTTTGTAAGCTGGCTGCGTAACACTGGCCAAGACATTTAACCTCTCAGTATTCTAGACAACTCTCTGAGCAAACAAACAAAGGAAGGAAGGGTGGAAGGAATAGACATATAGATTGATGGATAGCTAGAAGATAGATCAGTCAATTAATCACCATAAAAAAACACCCTCAAATGAATAGACATAAGCTAATAAACTGATGAAGAATAAGTTAAAAAATAATTGCCAGACTATATTAGTATAGAGAGTTTCATCAATGGGAGTTCTCTGTACCAATGAAATTACAGGTTTAGTTGCTATCACTTAACTATAAGACAGGAATTACTATCAGTTCTGGGGTTATAAAGGGAAAACAATGTAGAATAGTCTCTTCTATCAAATAATTTTAATTGTAAGGGAAAATGAATGGCCTTGGTTTGGGGTATGTTACATTTGACCTATAAAAGTTCAAGATAGAGATTTGGGAGTGATCTAAATCAAAGTGGTCATTGAAACAATCCAAGCAAATGAAATAAGCCAAGAAAAATCATATATATGGAGTGGAAGGAGAAGTGCAACAAGAAAAGATCCTGGGAATGGAGAAGAGCAGTCATAATAAATGTGGCTGAGAACTAACTTTGACAAAGAAATAAAGAAAAAGAAGAGCCATTACATAGGAAGAAGAGAGTACAGATTTTTCTTTCTGAAGTCAAAGTTATTGTTGGGCTTGGTTCATAATGGTTGCTCCCAAAAGTTTCTCCTTTTTCCTTGGGCCATTGATAATATCATACCTAAAAAATCTTTTCAACTTTCAGTCATAGGCTCCATTTCTTTCATTGGTCACCAGACTCCTCCGAGAGAGTTGATGGAAAGAGACATTAAATGAATTAGACAGTGATTTTAGAATGTTGCTGTAGCCAGTCAAGTAGCGTCTTCTTCAACATATGGTCAATCAAGTAGAACACTTTACAAAATACCCACACACGCTCCACAGTCTGTCTTTCTAAGGTAATTCTCTTACCCATCATCATGATTCTCCCAGAACTAACTTCCCACTGTACTCCCTCAGTAAATATCATCAACACTATTAAAATCATAATTATATGCTTGGTATGGTGTCCTACCAACCCTAAATTACCTCCCTTTTTGAGAGGGAATAGATTTACCATAGAAGTGCATTCTAAATATCCTTTTGACCAGAGGCATCAAATTTACCTAACAAAAAATTCCTAAGTGGGTACAGAACCAGATTAAAATCTAATTGAGAAACGCTGAACTAAATAAATAAAAATATAGTGCAATATAGATGGTGTTACTTTGTGGTTTTTCAAGTTAATATGTGGCCTATATTTGAGTTTGAAACCACTTCTTAAGACCAGTCTCTGAAAGTAAAAAAGCTAGCCCTCCAAGGCATTTCATTAATTTATTCATATTTTCTCACTCAGTTTTCTGCTAATTCTGTGGAGAACTTTCACTTTTTTTATTTAAACTTCTCATGCTTGTTTTCCAGGGATGTGTTTCTTTCTCAGAGAAGACGCATAGTCCAGACTTAAAATATTTGTTTGTGGTGATATAATTAGTCTAGGCCATAGGTGTTACATTTCTATTCAAATAAGAGGATCTAAACTTTCCTTCATATACAAGTGGAGCTACAGTTCCTAACTCAGAGGTTATGCTTTCTGCCTGGACCACTGGTTGTGCTTCTCTCTTCATTTCAACAGACTTGCCCCTGTCTCATGCACAGGTGTGGGTGTCTATTTGTAGCCCACAGCATTTAGCCTTAGCTTCATTCCTGTATAAGGCTTCTATTTGGGACTTAAGTCTGCCTCTCACTTTATCTGCTGAATTACTCCATTTGTTCAGTAAGACTTCCAATCTATGGAATATCTTGACCAAATCAGATGGAGTTTGCAAGCTAATTTCAGGTCTTGTCGCCCACTATTATTGCATCCGGAACTTTTGAGTGATGAAATGGATCTGACCTTTTACAAAGCACATCTCTAGCAGTTTTTCTAAGACTAACTTTAGTGTAAACTATATTAGACTTCCTCAACTCCTTTAAAATTTCTTAGAATACTTTCCAGATATCACTATATTTAAACACAGAGTCTGAATCTAGTATTCGAAGACCTCTATGAAACTTCATATCTACAGCAAGATAATCCACATCACATGCCATAGGATCCATATTTTAAATTAATTGATCTATGATGACAGTTTTTAAGCAATGGATAAAGCAGCTTTAAGCATTAAACATGCATTATATAAATGCATTAGTCATATACAAAACTATAAAATAGTAAAGCAATGAATCATTTAATGAAGATCTGGCACATAACAAATAACTGGAATGGAATTAATGGCAACCCAAAGCCACAGCCATTTACCAATTGATCTATAGTCATTAAAATCTGAATCATGGAGCAGATGCATAGTTTCAGCAGACACATACATATTGTATTATTAACAACTTTGAACGATAGGGTTTTTTTATTAATATTTGTCAGGAATGTAGCAGACTGAGTGCCATATAATGAAATACTCATGAGATGTCTGAAAAGAAAAGTTCAAGACTAAAATAAAACAAAGTCCAAAATAAAACAGAATTGAAAAAAAAAGAGTCTGCAAAACTTGTGTAAGAACGGCAAAAGTTTATTTTTAAAGAGTTGGTCAAGAGTACTGAGTGGGGGGCAGAGACAAGATGGCAGAGTGAAAGCAGTGACTTGCTTAAGCTCTCCCCCAAACCCCTACAAATACTCATAAAAAATTGGCTCTAAACAAATTCTGAAGCAGCAGAACCCACAAAAAGACAGAGTAAAACAAATTTCCAGCCCAAGACAACCTGGATGGTTGATCGGAAAGGTGTATCGCGACGGGCTGGGAGCACAGCGCAGGCCACAGCAAACCTGGAGCAGGCCTCAGAGGACTGAATCGCGGGCAGCTGTGAAGGTTTCCAGACTCCTCAACCCACTAATGCCAAAGACACCTTAGAAGGTCAGTGGGAAAAGTCTGTTTATGTCGGTACTGAGAAAGAAAGGCGGGGTTTCAGCTTCATTCCCCAAGAGCCTGGTCCTGGGGGGGCAGCTGCTTCCCGAGATTCCGGCCCACAGACTGAGGGGGAATCCAGTGGCTGATCAGAGAGGGATCGCAGGGATCTCTTTGCCAGTGCAGACACAGGAATCTCTTGCTTTGCCAGCATTTGGATCTGGGTCACTGTTTTGGGTGGCGGTGCTGGGGTGAGGAGGAGTGCTGTTGAGGAGCTCTGGTCTCGTGGAGCTTGTAGTGGCTGTGAAGAGAAACTCCTCCTCACAGTTACAGTACAGAAAGGAATACTTGTAGTCACAGGCCAGGAAAGGAGTAAACACCTTGCCCCTTATCATACCACCTTGGAAGAACTGAAAATTTACAGGTACCTACAAGTATCTCTGAAAACAGCTGTACAAACCCCTGAAGCTTGGGACAGTACATTCTCCACATTGGAAGCAGACTCTTACCTTAACAAAGAGTTTAAAACTCAAGTAATTGGCTGGGATCATGAGCAAGCAGTTCAAAAAGAGTCAGACTATATTATCTTACTTTGGTGACAAAGAAGATCAAAATATACAACCACAAGAAGACAACAAAGTCAAACCTCCTACATCCAAAGCCTCCAAGAAAAATCTGAATCAGTCTCAGGCCTTGGAAGAGCTCAAAAGGGATTTTGAGAAGCAAGTAAGGGAAGCAGAGGAAAAACTGGGAAGAGAAATGAGAGTGATGCAAGAAAATCATGAAAAACAAGTCAACAGCTTGCTAAAGGAGACCCAAAAAATACTGAAGAAATTAACACCTTAAAAAATAGCCTAACCCAAATGGCAAAAGAGGTCCAAAAAGCCAATGAGGAGAAAAATGCCCTAAAAAGAAAAATTGGCCAAATGGAAAAGGAAGTCCAAAAGACTGCCTGAAGAAAATACTTCCTTAAAATTTAGAATAGAGCAATTGGAAGACAGTGACTTTATGAGAAATCAAGACACTGTAAAAAAATCCAAAAGAATGAAAAATTAGAAAACAATGTGAAATATCTCATTGGAAAAACAACTGACCTGGAAAATAGATCCAGGAGAGAGAATTTAAAAATTATTGGACTATCTGAAAGCCATGATCAAAAAAAGAGCCTAGACATCATCTTTCAAGAAATTATCAAGGAAAACTGCCCTGATATAGTAGAACCAGAGGGCAAAATAGAAATGGAAAGAATCCACAGATCTCCTCCTGAAAGAGAACTCCAAAGGAAAACTTCTGGGAATATAATAGCCAAATTCCAGAGTTCCCAGGTCAAGGAGAAAATATTAGAAGCTGCCAGAAGGAAACAATTCAAATACTGTGGAAACACAATCAGGGTAACACAAGATTTAGCAGCTTCTACATGAAAGGACCACAGGGCATGGAATATAATATTCCAGAGGGCAAAAGGGATAGGATTGCAATCAAGAATCACCTACCCAGCAAAACTGAGTATAATCCTTCAGGGGGAAAAAATGGTCATTCAGTGAAATAGAGGACTTTCAAGCATTCCTGATGAAAAGAGCAGAGCTGAATAGAAAATTTGACTTTCAAATACAGGACTCAAGTGGAACATGAAGAGGTAAACAGGAAAGAGAGATCATAAGAGACTTATTAAGATTGAACTGTTTACATTCCTGCATGGAAAGAAGATATTTATAACTCCTGAGACTTTTGTCAGTATTAGGGTAGTTGGAGGAAAAAAACATCATATGTATGTAGATAGATAGATAGATAGATAGATAGATAGATAGATAGATACATAGATACATAGATACATAGATGGCACAGGGTGAGTTGAAGATGAAGGGGTCATATCTGGAGAATAAAATTAAGGGATGAGGGAGGATCACACTCAGAGAAGAAGAAAGGGAGAGGTAGAATGGGGTAAGTTATCTCACAAAGAAAAAACAGAAAAGAAAAGTCTCTTACAGTGGAAGGGAAGCAGGGGAAGGTAAGAGGGAATGAGTAAATCTTATTCTCATAGGATTTGGCTTAAGGAGGGAATAACATATACATTCAATTGGGTATGGAAGTTTGTCTTACCCTACAAGAAAATAGGGGGAGAAGGGGACAAGACAGCAGGGGGATGATAGAGAGGAGGGCAGATTGGAAAAGGGGGTAATCAGAAATAAATACTTCTGAGGAGGAACAGGGTCAAAAGAAAGAATAGAATAAATGGGAGGGCAGAATAGGATTAAGGGAAATAGAGTTAGTTTTTTACAACATGTCTGCTATGGAAGTGTTTTGTATAACTGCACATACACAACCTATATTGAGTTGCTTGCCATTTCATTGAGGGTGGGTGGGGAGGGAGGAAGAGAGAAAATTTGAAACCTGAAGTTTTAAAAACATATGTTTAAAAAAAAGTTTTCACATGCTGTCGGGAAATAAGAAATACAGGAAATGCGGGGTACAGAAGTCTATCCTGCCCTACAGGAAAATAGAAGGGGAAGGGGATAAGAGAAAGGGGGAGAGAAAGAAAAGAGGACAGACTAGGGGAAGGGATATTCAGCATGCATGCCATATTGGCATGGGAGGAGGGTGAGACAGGGTGAGAATTTGGAACTCAAAAACTTGTGGAAATGAATGTTGAAAACTACAAATAAATAAATTTATATTTAAATTAAAAAAAGAATTGGTCAAAATTCTAAAGAAAAAAGCAATCATTCCAAAAATAGCAAGCAAAACAGAGCTAAATTTAGCTACAAGTGGAATATCAAATGAAATGAAATAAAATATTGTCTATCAATCTATCTATCTATCTATAAATTATATAAGGATATCTCTAAGCACAGAACTTTTGGTGGTTGTGGTGGGGAAGATACTTAAAAGAAAGAGGAAGAAGATACAAAATAGTAAGGGAAGAATAGAAGGTTAAAAAGAAAACTCCCAAACAAACTCCTGCTATTAACAATGTCGTATGATAATGCTAGGTGGTGCTTCCCTGGAGGCAGCAGGACCTTGTTCAAATCTATTCGCAGACACTTACTAGTTGTCAGACCCTTGTCAAGTCATTCAACCCTGTTTGTGTCAGCTACTCATATGTAAAAATGGGTTGGAGAAGGAAACAGCAAACCACTCCAGTATCTTTGCCATGGAAACCCCAAATGGGGTCATGATGAGATGGGCAGGACTGAACAACAATAGACAGATAGATCATAATGCTATGCTGGTCAGTAGGAAGGCAGGGATTTAAGTCCTCCTCACTTGTTTCTAAACATTTTTTAGCCAGTACCTAATTCCAATCAGTGAAGAGATTAGGAAGATAAGATGCAGCAAATTTGTTACCTAAGATTTTCAAAAGGTTTTAACATACTTGCTGGTAAAAAATGCAACACCTTCTGATTAGTTTGTAAGAACAACTAATTGATGTAAAAGAAGAAAAAAATGTAATAGTCAAATTTCAATAGCAACAGCAATAATAAATTAATTTGCATAATTCATGGATGGGATTAAGAAATTTGTATAATAATTTAGTAATTATCAGCAATGATGCCTTTCTTCCACTTGGAAGTATACAACTTTGTAAGGTACAGTTTTTATTTGTTTGTTTGTTTGTTTGTTTCAGCAGAGAATCTTTAAAACCAAGTATTGACCAAAATGGAGCATTGAGTTAGATGATCAAATTGCTCTATTACAAAGTATTAATTGAAGATTGAAATATAATAATGAAACTTATTTATTATAAAAGTAACAGTATTAATAAACTCAATGAAAATCCAAATTCATATAACTTTAAATATTTTCAAAATATTTTATCTTCACCTCCACATCAAAAATAGGTAGTACAAGTTCAAAAATGTGCAAAATTTTCAGTACAGGAACATATGTAATTTGTAAATAGATATAGGTGTGTGGGGATGGGCTGAAAATGTCTTCTTATTGAAATGTTTGTGTGATCAAACAGAAGACCACTGCAGTAAAGGACTTAAGACAAAGGTTGAAATGCAGCATTGATGGCTGGTTTTCCATAAGGAGAATCGGATCTCTCCCCTGCTAAATTTCTACTTCATTTTCTTGCTTCTTAGATGTTATTCCCAGACTAAGAAAACTTCATAGAAGGCTTGCACAAAATCCCAACCCTAGATGCAATTTGGGGAGACCATCACCCAGTGCTTCAGAGGTGTCTCTGTGGTTCTCCATGCCATGGTGAAGCATCAGTGTAAGATACTTCTTTGGGATCCATTTAAATTTAACATTTTATTAAAGTTAGTAACTAAACAAGTATACTTAGTATCTACTGAAAAAAGTAGCATGGTGCTTTGCAGATGGTCTGTGCTCAATAAATTTAAGTGGGAATCCATTAATTAAATCGAGACTTCATAAAGTAACAAAATGTTTTATTTTTAGTCTGTACTGAATTTTATGAATAATTCACTTATTTTAACACTGATCCTTTAAATAGTTGATCAAAGTGAATAATAAGATTTCCAGATATGGTGCAAAATGACATGTAATTCATAAATGTCTCCTTTCATGAGATTGTTTCGAGCCAACATAAGCAGCTTTCAACTACTCAGCAGACAAGATCTGGCTTTCACCTCTCTCTTCATCCTCTGCACTTAGCACAGTGCCTGGCACATAGTAGGCACTTAATAGATGTTTATTGATTGTCCATAACCGTGTTCTGTCATTAAGGATGAAATCAGTTTGTGTAATAAAGAACATTACTCCAGTTATCCACAGGATGTTTCCATTTGGATTGAATTTTGTATTATTAATACCTATTCTAATGACATAACACTAAGGAATTTCTTTAAAAAGTTTTCAAAATATGCAGTAATGAAATAAAATTTAGCCTATTCAAATATAAATGATATTCACTCAAAAATGAAAGTAAAATCTGTGTCATATTTTCAGGAACATATGTGCATGCATAAACACATACACACTTGTAGGTTTAAGATCTAACATATGTTTTCTAAAGAAAAATTCTATTGTCTGTTTTCAATTTATCTTATGTGAGTCTACATACAATTGGTTATGGTCATTTATGTGTAGGGGTCATAAATATTAATTAGATTCCCAGGTAGTTAGTTGCTTGTCTGCTGCCAAAATAACTGATTTAATTAGTCACCCACTCTATTGTTTTAAGAATAGCAGCTGTGGCATGTTTTAGCCAGACATTGGCAGCCTGCAGGACAAGAATTGTGTGTGTGTGTGTGTGTGTGTGTGTGTGTGTGTGTGCACATGCATGTGAGCACACATGTACAATTCTGCAAGTGAGCTCATGTATCACTATATTTGGATTTGTAATGACTTAAAAGGTTCTCCTCATTGGATTAAAGTGTCAGATGGACAGAGACACTGTGAAAATATCTATGATTTATAAGTCAAATCAGTAGAAATATGGATAAATAAATATGATGTTTGCTGTCATGTCCTAAGTAGATGAGGAGAATCTAATTTGTATGATAATCTGTAGCTGTGAAAATTGCAAAGTTAAGCTTAAAGTAGTGGGAAGAAAACCAACAAAACAACAGTTTTCCACTCTGGTGGTCTAAGGCAAGCTGTGTAGAGTGTGTGTGTGTGTGTGTGTGTGTGTGTGTGTGTGTGTGTGTGCGCGCATGGTAAGCCTTGAACACAAGGGTGATCTGGAATATTTGACCTGCTCTCATCAGTGCTCAGTATGTCTCATGACTCTCTAAGGCAGCATCAGAGATCATGTTTAGATAGTTTAAAAGTTGGAAAACAGTGAGTAGATAAAACTTCCTATCAACTCTAGGCTGAATGTTTATCTTGGGGGGAAACTGTTCTGGATGACTAACTGCTTATTCTTTTTAGTAAGACCAAAGGACAAAGTTTCATATGTTAATAAACAACTGAAATATAAGGCTGTTGTTTTAACATCTACTCCAGATAACAATGGCTTCTGACAATATAAGTAAGCTGAAGATTCATGATCTCTGGGCTTTTGAATTTCATAGAACAGATCTAAAAAGGTGATAGTAAGAATTTTGATTCATGGCAAAGTCCTACTTTACTGTTGCTGACTAGGAAAAAAAAACTATACAGGAAATAAATATTGTGTCAATGATAACATATTAAAATGGCCACTGAACCTTGAATACTTTCCAAGGCAGAAACTTTTGTTCTGTGAATTTAGACATTAATCTTTATATCCTACACAGATGCTTGTCAATCAGTAAGCCAACAAATATTTGTTAAGTGCTTTATATATTCTAGGCACTGTGCTAAGCACTGGGATACAAAGAAATGCAAAAACACCATTGCTGACCTTAAGGAACTCACATTCTAATGGGAGTTACAACATACAAATCCCCATCTGTATTTGGTGTAAATGGAAGATGTCCTGAAATGGATGACAATATCATGGAAGGTCTGTGTGTGGTGGGTACCATTTAGAAAGACCTCTTATAGAATATTGGATATGAGCTGATTCTTGAAGGATGTCAGGGAAACCAGGAGACAAGGGTGAGGTGGGAGAACATTCCAGTCATGGAGGAAAACCACATGATCCCTTGGTTTATGAGTAATATGAGTTAGAATTAAAAAGGTGATACTAAAGATTCTGACTCATAGCAAAGTCATGGTTTAGTGTTAGAAGAGATGAATACAAAACTTATGAAAAGATTAAATTCTGTGCCAATGGTGAGTTTCATAGGTTGAATCTAAAATGGTGATACCATGAATGAAGACCATAACTTTTTTTTTTATTCCTTTACAGCACCCAGTAAAAATTTGTGCCTAGATTAAATTTTCATTAAATGTTCAGGAATTGTGTTCCTCCAAATGAGATTTTTTTTATACAAGGAAGCACATATTAAGAGATGATTTAGATGTTTTTGATGCCTCCAAGCCAAGTGGCTTAGATGAATAACATCCTCAGGTACTAAAGGAATTAATAGATGTGATTGTACTTTTCAATTGTATCTGGAGAATGATAGAACTTGAAAGAGAAACTTAAGGAAAGACAAAAGCAAAATGTTCTTCAAAATCTGATGGAAAATGAAAGAAGAGGAATAATATAAATATTAATGTTGTCTTGACTTCAAAGACCAACAAAATTCAAGAACATATTATTAAAGGGGTGATTAGAGAACATTTATGAAAGAAAGCAATGATCAGAAAGGTTTTATATTGCTTCATCAGAAATTGTTTAGTTCGAAATGAATGACTTAGAGAAACAGGAAGAGATTTTTCTTTGTATTTACTGTCCTCAGTATAGACCTAAATAATCAGAAAGAGAAAACTAAAATGCACAATATACAACGATGCAAGTAACAGCTCATAAAATTGTTTAAGATGTTCAATAGATTCCAATCCTTTCTTATGTCTTTTACTTCAGCAATGAGGTTAGTAGAATAGTGGTAAATGGTTCAGGGGAATACTGAGGCTATTCAAAACCATTAAGTTTACATAGCCTTCTGACAATGCATAACATTTAGTTTGATTTTTGGTACCTGGTGTTCAATTTTATTTCAACTGCTATTGAGTTAACATACTAATGGATGAACAAAACCACATTCACAATGAAATCCTGCTTAAGATTTAATTCAATTTAATCCAATTCAATAAACATTTACATGCCTAGTAGGGGCCAGACAGTGTTCTGATTCCTGAGGACAGAAGCGAAAAAGAGACCCTCTACTCAGGGAGTTTACAATCTAATGGAGGAAGATGACATTCCCAACTCTCCCCTTGATTGGAAGGCTGGAAGATGATGCATGAAACTCCTTCAAAAGCTTTAATTCATATATGGCCCACAATCTTCCTGGTATCTTCATTTTCCATCAGTTGTTCTACTTGGCTTCAACTCTGTCCCTGAATCAATTGTGCCCAGCTTTTCTATAGCAAAAACCAGAAGTGCTTCCTGCAAGAAGGGATTTTCATGTGAATGTAAATATAGGGGAGCAAAAAAAAACAAAAAGAAACAACAACAAACAACAACAATAACAACAATTCTTTCATAAATATAGTTGTTGAAAAAGATATTAAAAAGTCCAAGTGTCTATAGGCTAATCAGAATTTTTGTGCGTACATATTACGAATATTTTCATCAAGGAGAGAGAATCTGAAGACGTTACATATGGCGACATAACAAAAATGAAATTGATTTTGTCTTAAAAGGCAGGAAATGACTAGGTATAGAGACAGCCATCATTTCAGAATCAGCTGTATATGTGCAGTCAGTCACACCATCAACTGGTTTGAGCAATAGTCAAAGTAAATATGAAATTAGGGTGAAAAACATAAAGATGAGAAGACACTATGTGTGATTATAGCAACTCATATCTGAACTGTTTAATCAAGCTGTTGACTCTGAAAACTGGGAAGTGAATGAAATTAAAAAGCAGTGACTCTCCTCATCAGCATTTCTTACAGAAATTTAACTGACATAAAATACTTGCCAAGATGAAGGGTCCAAAGAAGTCCAGAAACTCTATCGGATGGGAAAAAATACACAGAGAGAAATCAATGCCAAGGGCAGCAATAGTTTACGGCATTAAAGAAAAAAAAACACTTTAGGGATGAAATGGAGGATTTGTCATTGAATCACTTCATATGACAATTAAAATGTCAGAGAAAACAAATTCTTAATATAGCATTTGTACAGGAAAGGAGAAAGAGGAAGACCATAGACATGAAAGAAAATCGTCTCAGCCTGCTCTGCACCTCAGTTTTGATGTAGGACGTGAGGAGATAAGGACTTGAAAAGACAAAGGTGGAAAGTTGTGTAGCCATGCTAGTCCTCTGCTCAAGTAGCTCCAGTCGTGACCTATGACCTCTAGAAGAGGAAATAAAATCTTTCACAATCCAAACTATCACTCCGGACTGATTTAATATTGCACCTTCTTGCCCACTCTATGCTGATGATTTGTAGGTGTTATTCTCCAGCCCATGCCTCTTTTCTCATCTCTGGACTTACAATTTCAACTGCATATCGAACATCTCAAGCTTGGTGTAACACAAACATCTTAAATTCACACATGCCCAAAATTAAGGTGGAGTTACACGGCACAGTAGTTAGAGTACTTGGTGTGGAGTCAAGAAGACCTGAGTTCAAATCCAGTTTCATATACTTACTAGCTATGTGACCCTAGGCAAGACATTTAACCCTGTTTGCCTCAGTTTCTAGATCTGTAAAATGAGCTAGAGAAGGAAATGGCAAACCAGTATAACACCTTTGCCAAAAAAATCCTGAATGGGGTTGTGAAGAGTCATACACAACTGTAACAACTGAACAAGAACAACAGAATCAAAATTAAATTCATTATCTTTCTCTTCTTCCCAGTCCTCATGTCTTTGTAAATTCCATGACCGTGGAGGGTACCCCCATCTTCCAAATACCCAGACTCAGAAGGGGTCATCCTTGACTCCTTACTCTCTCACCTCACACATCCAATCTTTTGCCATGTCTTTTTCTTTCTATTTCTGTAGAATCTCACATATATATGCCAACTTCTTACCACTGATACTGCAAACACCCTGGGTCACGCTCTCATAACTTTGTGTCTAGACAATTGCAATAGCCTACTTGGTCTCCCTTCTTCAAGTCTCTCTCTACTACCATCCATCCTCTACCCAGCTGTCAAATTGATCTTTGTACACCGCAGGTCCGACCATGTCCTCACCCTTCTTCAATATGCTCCAGCTGCTCTTTATTTCTTCCATGATTAAATATCAATTACTCACTTTGACAAGAAATGTCCTTCACAACCTTTCCCCCTCCTACCGTTTTAGTCTTACACATTACGCCCCTCCAACATACTTCAACACTAGATTACTTGCTATTCCTTACACAAGTCGATCCATCAACATACTTCTTGAATGCTGGAATTCTCCCCTTATGTCTACCTTCTGTCTTCTCTGACTTATTTAAAGTATCAATTAAAATCCCATCTTCTAAAAACATTCTGTTCATTATCCCTTTTATGGCAATACTTTCTTCTATTGATTATTATCTCTAAACCTATTCCATATATGTCTGGTTTGGATATATTTGTATATATGTTGTCTTCTCCATTTGAATGTGAGCTCTTTACGAGTAAGAACTCTTTTAAAAAAATTATGTATTTCTTAATTAATTATTTTTTTTGCCTTTCATTCAGCCCCTAGTATGTAGCAAATTACTGACATATAATAGGCTATTCATAAATGAATTTTAATTGACTCAGCTCATTGGATTTCTTGCTCATTTTTCAGTCCGGGGCTAATCTCTAATTTTTGATGGGGTAATTGTTTGTGAATGTGTTGGTCTATCTTTATTTAGTCAGCTGATATGGCTGGAAATTCTCAGTGCTGTTTGTAGATAGTGCTGTTGTTCATCTTTTGTTTTCAAAGAGGACCAATGTCTTAATTTGTGAAGAGACTAGATTTAAGCAAGGAAGAGTTATACAAAGTCATCAGCCTCACTCTCTCTTCCTGAGTCATTGAAGTGCAGTGGCAGTACAGAAGTCAAGATGACTGGTGACGGCCTGGGATGTAATGGATGACTGGCACCTTTGACGTCTGACAAAGCTCTAAGTACTCCAAAGAGCCTGCTTCAACCACCTTGTGGCCTTCAGAATGAATTGTTCTCATCCTCCCATTCTGACCAGGGAAGTCTGTGCATGTTAGGCCAAGACATCCTGCTAACTCACCAATGGGTCTGAGGCCTGTTGGTTTCCCTCAACCTCTTTTAGCCCATTTGCTAAGGTGGTTTGATGTATGACCATTCCATGTGCTAGTTTCTTGGAGGTATAGGTGAGAGTTGGACGACAGTTGGGAGCCAAAGTTGGATGAGCAGCCCTGAAAGGGGCTTGTTGAAGTCCTCACAACAATGGTGCTAGTCCTACCTGAATATCATATACACCTCAAAATGTAATAATCTGAACTAGAGAAAGGACCAGATATGATTGGACTATGCAGAATTGAACTAGACAAACATACTTTTCTCTGAGTGTAGTTTCTCATTTAATGCAGTGTAAGATTGCATTTGGCTGTTCATGGTGGTGTACACCTGGATTCCTGGCTGCTGGTATGGCTAAGCCTGGTCATAAGCTTCAATTTTGGAGTTCTAAGATGCAGTAGGATTAAAACCACTTGGTTGTCCACATCATCTGGCATCAATATAGTGAGCCTTGTGGAGTGAAGGGCTACTAAGATGTCTACGGCATGCAAACTGGTTCAGGTTAGAAAATCAGAGCAAGTCAAAGCTTGAATGCTGATGATAATTGTAATAATCCCATCACTGGATCATGCCTGGGTAACATAAAAAAGACCCAGTCTCAAAAACAAATAACAACCAAAATGACACAATTAACAATGAATCAAATTTTATTTCTGGTCTACTAGATCTGTCTGATTTTTTTCACATTACACAAAGTCTTGTCACATCTTCTCCTTCCTTGCCTTATATAGATTATTCTTTTAATTGAAGTAAAGACTTTATATCTTCTAAATTCCTTCTTGCTAAATTTTCCGCCTAGTCTGAGGGGTATTGTTTCAATCCTGATTCCATCATATGGCATTATCATCACCTAACTTTGTCTCATATGCATATTTGGCAAGCCTGAGAAAGTACTATGTCATTATCTTTTTTTTCAGTGCTAATGTAAGGATGCTAAATTTATGTCCTTTTTTAACAGCTGTGAAACTAACTACCACATGAATTGTCACACAATTTACTGAGTCTTGTAGAGAATATACAATGCAGCCATGTCTAAAGTGCATGAATAGATAAGTTTTTGTATATATACACAAATTTGAATATACCTATCCACACACTAGAGACTATGTGTTTGTGTGCATGTGTGTGTATGCATGTGTATAGCACTAGGCAATCAAGATCTTTTCCACACAAATATTATAAAGTAAAAAAAGATCTGTGTCAGATATGACTACAGAGATAAGTTTATTCACTTGCCCATTGATATTTACCAAGGGAAGAAGAAAGAAAAATACATATATGTCCCAATACGTTCATCATAGACATGAAAGACGTCCTGCTCTCAGTCCAAAAACATACAATCCCCTGCTTACTGTGAGATTTTCCAAATATTCCTACTTACTGATGATATTATGATGATGATTATATCAAATTTGTAATGACTATAAAGCCTCATTTTGAGTGAAATTCATAATTTTTAAAAGAGATTATTTTAACCATCTATACTTTTTAAAAAAAAAAGTCATTGAAAGAAGCCCAGATTATGCTGTGCAGCTGGATGGGCAGCATGCTGGTTTAATGGAAAGATACATAGATTTTCAGTCAGAGAAGCTAGGTTTGGATTCCCAGCTTTGCTAGTTATTGGCTATATGCTTACTAGCTCAGTGGCTAAGTCAAATAAATTTCTATAGAAACCGATTATTTCATCTTTGTAATGATGGCATTAAAAATGTTCTCTTTCAAATTCTATACAGTATAATGTATTTATATGTGAAATGTGAATATATATGTATTTATGTAAAAACCAATAACATAATCAGCTAATATTTATTACACATCTATGGTATGTTGAGCACTATGCTAGACTAAAGGGATAAAAACCTGAAACAAAAAAGAAACAATTCCTGCCTAAGGAGATTATGTTCTATTATGTAAATTAAGCCAACAAACACTTGTTAAGCACTTATTATGTGCCAGATGATGTGGTAAGCAAGGGCAATATCTCTATAACCTAAAAGAAAGAAAGTCTGTGCTTTCAAGGAACTTACATTTTAATGGGTGAAGACTACACAGAAGGAGGAAAGAAAGAGACACTCACCTGCCCAGGGGCATGGTGGAGAAAGAAGTCCAGAAAGCCAGGAGTAGGGCTCAAGTATAAAAGAAGTGTACCTAATTGTCATGGGGGCTATTCCTTAAACAGCAGTTCTGTGAGGAAACAATCAATTAGAAGAAGAGAACTGGGGTGGGGGTAGTGGTCAGTTATGTTCCAGACTGAGAAGGTTGCAGGGGATGAGGAATGTTATAGGATGCAAAGGATGCTGAACCATGGTGGTGAAGGAACTTTCTAGTATAAAAAGGCTATTGGGAAATAGCAGATAAAGAAGATTGCAGAGTCAGGATCAGTCACATCAGAGGAACAAAGAAATGTTCTTGACCTCTTCATTTCATGCTGGGATACCCTCCATCATGCCCAGTAAAACTCTTAATCCTGGAATATTACTTGAATCATGGAATTCACACTTCAGAAGGGCCTTCAAACCCTGCCCCCCCACAAGATGGTTCCTTCCAGAACCTCCACTTAAGGTGAGCCACCAGACCAGCCCTGTCTTCTTTTCTCATTAGGCTGCAATTTAGACTTCCATCACACACCTGAATTGAATATTTTCTTCCCCCATCCCCCCAACTTTTCATGTAAGGCCTTCCTTGATTAGGGCAATGCTGAACTTTTGAACATCTGACATCTTCATTTTGTTTTTTAGCCAAAGACAATGTTTATTAGAAAACTGTCATATTGAACATTAGTGAGCTAATGCCTAGATTGTAAGAATATGAGCAGTGGCTAGAGTTTAAGAATCTAAGCCTTTGGCTAGATTATAAGAATCTGAGCACCTTAATGGAGACAAGATGGACCTTATATACAGAAAGACTGTGGGAGGGATCTAGGAGTGGCCAAGTAGTTTGCGGTGACTTGAGGAGGAGTCTAAGGACATCTGGATGGGAGTGGCCAGTAAACTGGAATGAACAGAATTCCTGGGACCTGGACCATGTGGCCAAGGGAGAATGGAGCCTAGCTAAGGTTAAGGGTGGGAAATGGCCAAGGGCCATAGAGAGGTAAGACAATGGAGGGCCAGGCTAGGTTAAGGGTAACAGCGAATTGAGAGATTGAGTATAGCTACAGTGAAACGCCAGTTGGTGGGATTATAGTCTCAGATGGATGCCAGAGATTTGGCCATGTGGGAAAGCCCAGGGTTTTTCCTTTCTTGGGTCCAGATCCCAACCTCATCATTCCCACCTCAAACAAATGTGACACAAATTCTTTTGGCTTAAGACACAAACGTCTTAGCTTCTGAAACTGCTTCCTGATGGAAAGGGGCATAGAGCTGTCCCTGCCTGGAGGGGGTCCCAAAGTAGAGGTTGACTGGAACTGAGCACAGGCTGCCGCCCAGGAATGATGAAGGTACATTGGCTGGTACCCATTGTTTGCTACCAACTGTAGGTGAATGGACTGTAGTTTGGATGACAAAAATCTGAAAGAAAACACTGCAGGGCCCAGATATGATGAGATAAAAGATCCTTTGCTCTGTTTGAATTCAGATAATTCAGTTTTCCAACCATGCAGTATCAAATCCACCTCATAGCCAGATGCAGGAATATCCAGGTGGGTAGCATTCTTTTTCAAAGGAACATAATGGTGAAACTGAGCCAGGAGGATCCCATCCTAGATGGAGACTAAAATTGTCCTCTCAGCTTCCCCCACCCCTATGCTGAGTTCCTACCATTATCACATTATGTGAATAGCTTGTGGCATTTCTCTCAGATGGTGGATTATTGATTGTCGATGGATTATTATAATCCATCAGACAACTCAAAACAAAATCCTATGAGCTTTTAACTTCAAACAGCAAGTTTCACTAATCACGGTTTAGGAAAAAACTTTTCCAGTATTTACACCTCAAATTTAAAATTGTCCTGGTACAAAAAGGCAGTTGTTAAGAGATTATTCCTGGGGCAGCTAGGTGGTGTAGTGGATACATCATCAGCCCTGGAGTCAGGAGGAGCTGAGTTTAAATCCAGCTTCAGACACACCAATACTTCCTAGCTGTGTGACTCTGGGCAATTGTCTCACGTACAAAAAAAGAGAGAGAGATTATGCCTATATAATTGTAAATTCTTAGCAAGCAAAACCCTAACAAGCTTTTTGGCAAGTTTACACATTTAAACAATAACCAACAATAAACAAATTATTTTAGTGGTAACCAAATCATGATAAGTTGCTTGAGGTAACAGATACAAAAAATTCACCAATTTGAAACTGGAAACGAACCCATTACCAATCAGGTGACTTCAGTCTTGTTAAATACATTTCCAAATTTCTTTACACAGGGAATCAACATCTTATCATTAAGAATTAAAAGTACAACTTTAAAAGAGCATGCTTACCCAAGTTCAGAGGCTAACTTCTTTACCTTGAGCAGGATGTGCTAGATCTGGGTGATGCTTCGAGGCAAAGGTCGCCCTAGGGCCCAAGGCCATTGCCAGTGGGGCCCACACTGTAGCTGCTGCCCCTCTCCATTCCTTCCTTGCCCAGGTGGGGGAGGGCAAAATCAAAGGTGAAGGGGAATGGGTGAAACTCTCTTCTCCTATGGGAGGGGTTAACAGACGCCTTTTTGACTCAACGGAAGGGAGTGTGAGAATGGAATGACCAGCGTTGTAAGGAGGAGTTTCAAAACTCCTCAATGATCAATCACAAAACCTCCAGAACCTGCCAAGATATTTTTAGCTATTCTAACTTTTCCCTGTAACCTCCATGAAGGAGGATTCAGGGATATAGAAGGAAGGGAACAAGTAAGCCTCAGGGAACCAAAAAGCAACTGGAGTTTTTCCAATTCCCTAGCACCAAGAAAATTGACAGAATTGGGCATATACTTCCAGATAGGGCATCAGTCCTTGTTCTCTATGCTGCGGAAGGTGTACCCAGTCCCGTGGCCTTGAACCCACTGAGTAGACTAATAGCCTGAGAATTTCAGGCCAAGTGAGAGACAGCCTCATAACTGTCTGCCTGAAACACACCTCCAAGCCATGATGCTTGGAGAGTTACCCCAAGTGTAGAGCAAAAAATGGGGGTGGGGCAGGGAGGAAGCTTATATACCTTCCAGTCTTGGTTGGAGAAGAACTTGGGGTTAAGCAATTTCCCCATATGGGCCACAAAAATGATGAGGTTTTGGGGGGGTAGGGGTGCTGGGACCCCAAAATCACAACACCTGGGTCCTGCCTCAAAGAATTCTAGCCAAACCTTCTTTCAGCCAAAGAAAAAGTTTATTACAACATCCCACATATTGGGCAGACTATTAAGGTGTCTGAACATTAGTGAGCTATTGGCTAGAGTGTAAGAATCTGAGCAGTAGCTAGATTTTTAGAATCTGAGCCCGACATCTTCATTTTTCATAGATCATACTGTTTTAAAGTTTGTGGCTGGATAGAATTTAGTGTTTCAATAGATCTAGGAGCTGATAAATGAAAGTTCTCTCCTTTAGTGATGCAGGATGAAATTCTTTCAGTTGTCATTCTGTGCTCTTCTAGTCTACATTCTTTTAAAAACCTTTCATAGAAGATATTTTTAAAAGTTTTACAGACTTTTCTCTAGGTATTTTAACCTGTACAGCCCTCAGGCATCAAGGCTATCTCACATGACTATACTATCTTTTCTCTCATAATGCATTTCATAGAGGATTTACCTCATGTCACTGCTTACAAATCATCATTTATTTTAAACCATGGCCTACTTACATCTGATATTTAGCTCCCCATTGCTTTTTGGGTCACTGGAAATTTTGATTCTTCAGAGAACTCTAGGACTATCATAGGGAACATTACTCATGTTAAGGAGATGAGTTTTTGCAACAATGAATTGTTAAGATCATTGAAAGAACTGTCAAATTTCCTAAATACAATCCTAAGAACATCCTGAGAAGCAGAAAGATCTGGGTTTTAGACATGCCTCAAATACACACTAGTAGTACGACCATGAACAAGTCTGTTAATCTCTCAGTGATTCAAACAAGAATAAATTATAGATACATTCTCAATCTATTTCCACATTGAGACTTTGGTCCATTGAGATCACAAGTCTGAATATAAGACAAAGAAAACAAAAATCAACAACAAACACTTTCTTGCCCCCAGGTTTTGCTATCTATCAGTGTTGTTGTGAAGAAAATGTGATGTAAGATATATTATTTCACAGGGGTGGAGCCAAGATGGCAGAGTGAAAGCAGTGACTTGCTTAAGCTCTACCCCAAACCCCTCCAAATACTCATAAAAAATGGCTCCAAACAAATCCTGAAGCAACAGAACCCACAAAAAGACAGAGTGAAACAAATTTCTGGCGCAAGACAACCTAGATGATTGATCAGAAAGGTGCATCGTGACGGGCTGGAAGTGCAGCACAGCGCAGTGTGGGAGCACAGGCCGCAGTGAACCTGGAGCAGGACTCAGAGGACTGAATCTCAGGCAGCTGTGGAGGTTTCCAGACTCCTCAACCCACTAATACCAAAGACAACTTAGAAGGTCAGTGGAAAAAGTCTGTTTTTGTTGGTGATGAGAAAGGAAGGCGGGGTCTCAGCTTCATTCCCCAAAAGTGTGATCCTAGGCAGGGCAGCTGCTTCCTGAGCTTCCAGCCCATAGATTAAGGGGGAATCCAGTGGCTGATCAGACAGGATTGCAGGGATCTCTTTGGCAGTACGAAGGCAAGAATCTCTTGCTTTGCCCGTGTTTGGATTAAGGTCACAGTTCTGGGTGGCGGTGCTGGTGTGAGGAGGAATGGTGGTATGGTGGAGCTTCGAGTGGCTGTGAAGAGGAACCCCTCCTCACAGGTATGGGACAGAAAGTAATACTTGTGGTCACAGGCCAGGAAAGGAGTAAACACCTCGCCCCTTATCATACCACCTTGTGAGAACTGAAAATTTACAGGTCCCTACAAGTATCTCTGAAAACACCTGTACAAACCCTTGAAGCTTTGGACAGCACATTCTCCACATTGGAAACAGACTCTTACCTTAACAAAGAGTTTAACTCTCAAGTAATTGGCCGGGATCATGAGCAGGCAGTGCAAAGAGTCAGACTATATTATCTTACTTTGGTGACAAAGAAGATCAAAACATACAACCAGAAGAAGACAACAAAGTCAAAGCTCCTACATCCAAAGCCTCCAAGAAAAATATGAATCAGTCCCAGGCCTTGGAAAAGCTCAAAAGGGATTTTAAGAAGGCAAGTAGAGGAAAACCTGGGAAGAGAAATGAGAGTGATGCAAGAAAATCATGAAAAACAAGTCAACACCTTGCTAAAGGAGACCCAAAAAAATGCTGGAAAAATTAACACCTTAAAAAATAGCCTAACCCAAATGGCAAAAGAGGTCCAAAAAGCCAATGAGGAGAAAAATGCCCTAAAAAGAAAAATTGGCCAAGTGGAAAAGGAAGTCCAGAAGACTACTGAAGAAAATAATTCCTTAAAAATTAGAATAGAGCAATTGGAAGACAGTGACTTTATGAGAAATCAAGACACTGTAAAACAAATCCAAAAGAATGAAAAATTAGAAAACAATGTGAAATGTCTCATTGGAAAAACAACTGACCTGGAAAATAGATCCAGGAGAGAGAATTTAAAAATTATTGGACTATCTGAAAGCCATAATCAAAAAAAGAGCCTAGATGTCATTTTTCAAGAAATTATCAAGGAAAACTGCCCTGATATAGTAGAACCAGAGGGCAAATAGAAATGGAAAGAATCCACAGATCTCCTCCTGAAAGAGATCCCCAAAGGAAAACTCCTAGGAATATAATAGCCAAATTCCAGAGTTCCCAGGTCAAGGAGAAAATATTACAAGCTACCAGAAGGAAACAATTCAAGTCCTGTGGAAACAGAACCAGGATAACACAAGATTTAGCAGCTTCTACATTAAAGGACCACAGGCTATGGAATATAATATTCCAGAGGGCAAAGGAGATAGGATTACAAGCAAGAGTCACCTTCTCAGCAAAACTGAGTATAATCTTTCAGGGGAAAAATGGTCATTCAGTGAAATAGAGGACTTTCAAGCATTCCTGATGAAAAGACCAGAACTGAATAGAAAATTTGACTTTCAAATATAGGACTCAAGTGGAACATGAAGAGGTAAACAGGAAAGAGAAATCATAAGAGACTTATTAAGATTGAACTGTTTACATTCCTGCATGGAAAGATGATATTATAACTCATGAGACCTTTGTCAGTATTAGGGTAGTTGCAGGAAAAAAAACTTATGTATGTATATAGATATATAGATAGATAGATGGCACAGGGTGAGTTGAAGATGAAAGAGTCATATCTGGAGAATAAAAATAAGGGATGAGGGAGGATTATACTCAGAGAAGAAGAAAGGGAGAGGTAGAATGGGGTAAATTAGCTCACAAAGAAAAAATAGAAAAGAAAATTCTCTTACAGTAGAGGGGAAGCAGGGGAAGGTGAGAGGGAATGAGCAAATCGTATTCTCATAGGATTTGGCTTAAGGAGGAATAACATACACTTTCAATTGGGTATGGAAGTCTGTCTTACCCTACAAGAAAATAGGGGGAGAAGGGGATGAGAGAGCAGGGGGATGATAGAGAGGAGGGCAGATTGGGAAAGGGTGTAATCAGAAGTAAATACTTCTGAGGAGGAATAGGGTCAAAAGAAAGAATAGAATAAATGGGAGGGCAGAATAGGATTAAGGGAAATAGAGTTAGTTTTTCACAACATGTCTACTAAGGAAGTGTTTTGCATAACTGCATGTATAACCTATATTGAGTTGTTTGCCTTTTCAATGAGGGTGGATGGGGAGAGAGGAAGAGAGAAAATTTGAAACCTAAAGTTTTAAAAACATATCTTTAAAAAAAAGTTTTCACATGCTGTAGGGAAATAAGAAATAGAGGAAATGGGGTACAGAAGTCTATCCTGCCCTACAGGAAAATAGAAGGGGGAGGGGATAAGAGAAGGGGGGAGAGAAAGAAAAGAGGACAGACTAGGGGAAGGGATTTTCAGAATGCATGCTATCTTGGCATGGGAGGAGGGTGAGACGGGGTGAAAATTTTAAACTGAAAAACTTGTGAAAATGAATGTTGAAAATTACAAATAAATAAATATATATTTAAAAAAGATATATCATTTCATCATTTTCTTTGTTTTACAAATTAAAATGTTTGTGAAATATCTCGTAAACATTCCCAGAAAGATTGACAGCCTGCTAACTATACACTATGCTGTCTGTGTTTTCATTGGCTTTGTAGAAAGATTTACTTTTTCACTTTTCATCATTCAGACTCTTTTCTCTGTAAGCCATGAGTAGGGTTGGGGAGAAAGGGAAAGCTAATTTAAGGTTTTCTTGTAGCTTAAAAAAAGTGTTCATGAGAATATAGACTTATCATTGTGGCTCCATCGTAACTTTGTTGGTTATTATAGGTGGTTGAGCCATCTAGTTCAATGTTCCAGCCCCAAATCTGGACTATTAACTTATAGAAAGTATCTGACCTCAGATATACCCCTTTGATAAGATATTTCCTTTATATTAGGAGATAGAGGAGACAGCTTCAATTCAAAAAAAGAAAGAAAGAAGCTCTGAAAAGATTTCTTTGCCTTTATCTCTGGTCCTGAGAAAATCCATAGGGGAGTACTGTGAAGGAGACTGAGCTCAATGGAAATGTAGATGTTCTCTGGGAGAAGGATGTGGGGTTAGGATAGGTTTCTGCTATCACAAACTGCTATCACAATCAAATATTGAAAAGATTATCTAATGGGTTTTTCTGATTAACCTTTAAAATCTTCCAGGTCAAAACTTGAGCACAATTCACCCTCAACAGGTTTCTGAGACACCTGGTCACATTAGACAGTTTCAAACTTTTCAGGTGCTTCTAGGACTTAAATGAAATGGGAATATTCTCTCTCTCTCTCTCTCAGCTCCTTGAAGGCAGAGACTATTTTAATTTGATTTTTCTCCCCAAGGAATGAGATTATACTTTACACATAGTAGCACTGAGTACATTGATGTTCATTTATTCTTTGATTTTCAACCATTTTTGATGACTTGTATTGAAATGGGGTGCCACTGGAGGTTGAAGTTTCCCCCAACTATAGGTCTTCAAGCAGATGCTATATAACAACTTATCAAAACCACTTAGCAAATATGTTACAGCAAGGATTCTTTTTTCAGATATAGGTCAGACTATATAGCTACTTAAGTCCCTTCTAGCTCTAAAAATCTGTGATTTTGTGACTATGAGTACTTTAAGTATTCTATAAACTTTCTACCATGAGGCAAGACCCCCATTGCCCCTATTAATTAAAGAACTGGCCAACTGTCAGAGAGACTCTAGGATGGCAAAGTCAATTAACTTTTTTTTTTGTATTTTTTTTTCCTTTTCTAAATGTCACTCCAGGTTACCTGACTTTAGATCAATTCGTTGGCTTTGTACTAAGATGGTAGTAAAGGAAGCTAAATTGAAATAAGTCCAAACCACATCTTGTGCTAAAAGAGGGGTGGAGAGTAGAAAGATCTATAATGGTTCTTGCCGAACACACCCCTTCCCATGACCACACAAGCCATGATAATATCTATGCCCTCTATAGCTTTAGGCCAGATCATGGAGGAAGTTTTCAGTAGAGAGGAGAGGAAGGATAAGAAAGGAATGGTAGATCAGTAAATGAGCCACTATGGAGAAATCACCATAATTTTTGAAAGCTGAAGAATTAAATTGAAACCTTCAAAAATGCAACCAGTTTCTAGCCTCTTTCTTTCTATCTCCACTCCAAAACAGTGGGCAAAAGTTGAAACTGGGATCATGTTTTTGTAAAATAGTCTCTGACTTGGAGAGGATTCTGAAGGAAGGCTTTTTATACATGAGAGAAAAGTTTCATGCTAACATGCATCATTATAGAAGAGAGGATTAAAACTAAGTTTTAAAACTTGAAGGGATATAAGAGATTATCTATTTCAATTCCTCATTTTATGCTTGAGGCACTGAGCTGGGAGGCGAAAGGACTTGCCCAAATTCAGTGAACTTTTTGGTGACAAAGTGATCATTTGAATACTTCTGCTTCCCAAGCTACTTCCTTGGTTGCTATTCTTTAGAGAGAAAGGAATGCAGTGTATATCTGAAACCACAGTTTCTTTGAACAAAATGCTAGCTACACAAGAAAGTCATCACAAATGACAAAAGGTGAATAAACAAGCAGAGAGCAAACAGAAATCAAAGAATTAGAATTAGAATATGTCATATAATATAAAGATGAAGTGAGCTCTCCCACTGTGAGCAGCTTATATGAGTTCAACAGAGAGTTTACCTGATCTCATCCCAAGTAAAAATTCTCCAAAGCCTATAGGAATGCATCCTGGAAATCAGAGACCTACTGGGGAGCAAATTTCCTCTTGCTTGTCTATTTTCCATTGTTTGTTTCCTACCTCTCTGATTTTATCACTAGAGAATATCTCTGGCCACATTTGTGCTCTTTCCAAGTAGGAAGCAAGAGATGAAACATATGGGCAAGTGGTATCCAAGGAGGGATACATTGATACAGAAAATTACAGAGATGGTGACAGAGTTCATAAGGGAGTAAATTGATATGCCTTTAGATTAGTCATTTCACCTAATTATGTCTTATGACATAATGAATGATTCAACTGAATGCTGGTCTCCTTGTTCTACAGTCTTATTGGAAGTTCAGGTGTCCTGCAAACTTGAAAATCTTAAGGGCCTAAGTAAATTAACTCCTTTGTGATTTCCCTTAACTCAGTCATTTATTCATTTTACAAAAAAAAAATCATTAATTCATTTAGTCATTTTTTAAGGTTCTATGGGGTATCTATAAGGTGGTGCTAGGGGATGCAAAGGTAAAAAAAAAATAAGTAGCCCTTGGCTTAAAGGGGTTATATTACATTGAGGACAAAAAACCAATGCATATATATGTGAGGTAATTTCAGGAGAGGGAAAAATTAACATTGAGGGGGATCAATAAAGACCTCATGAAGGTATTGGCACATAAGGTGTCTTTTTATTTATTTCTTTTTTTATTAATTTATTTTGATTTATCAATAATCACTTCCATATGCTTTTGAGTTTGAAATTTTTCTCTGCCTTCCCCCCACCACATTCCCCAAGACAGCGCACAATCTGATAAAGGCTATACGTTTACATTCCTATTAAACATATTTTCACATTAGTGATGTTGTAAGTAAAAATTAAAACCAATAGGAGGAACCATAAGAAAGAGGAAACAAAACTCAGCAGAAGAGAAAAAAATAGCAATTCAACTTTCATAGCTCTTTCTTTGGATGTGGATAGTATTTTCCATCATGAGGCCTCTGGAGATGTCTTAGATGCTTGTATTACTGGGAAGGGTTAAGTTTATCAATATTAGTCATCACACAATGTGGCTGTTATTGTGTACAACTTTCTCTTGGTTCTGCTCACTTCTCTCAGCATCAGACCATACAAGTCTTTCCAGGTTTTTATGAAGTCTGCCTGTTCATCATTTATTATAGCGCAATAGTATTGCATTACATTCATATACCACAACTTGCTCAGCCATTCCCCAATTAATGGGCATCCTCTCAATTTCTAATTCCTTGCTACCACAAAAAAAGCTGCTATGACTATTTTTGTACATGTGGGTCCTTTTCCTGGCACATAAGATTTAGAAAATAGTTAAGGAGTCTATGAGGCTCAGGTGAGGAGGCAGTTTTAGCCAATGTGGGGACAAATCATTTCTGCAAAGGTAAAGAGACCAAAGGACTGTCTTAGATAAGGAATTATAGGTCAGATACTTTGAGTGGAATGGAGTAAATGGAAATGAATAATGAAGATCAGATGAATCCAGATTATGTACATTTTAATATTTTATTTTTTCTAACTACATGTAAAAACAATTTCAACATTCATTTTCAAATAATTCTGATTTCAAAATTTTTTACAAAATTTTCATTTCTCCCACCTTCTTGAGAAAGCAAGTAATATTATATAGGTTACACACATGCAATCATGCAAGATGTGTTTCCATGTTAATCATATTGTGAAAAAAAAACATACAAAAAACCCAAGAAAAATAAAGAACGTAAAACAAAATATTATTTTATAGGCATTCATACTCCACCAGTTCTTTCTCTGGAGGTAGACAGCATTTTTTTTTATCACAAGTCCTTTGGGATTGGTTTATGTCACTGTATTGCTGAGAACAGCTAATCATTCACACTTGATCATCTTACAATCTTGCTGTTACTGTGTACAATGTCCTTGTTTTGCTTACTTCACTTTCCATCAGTTCATGTAAGTCTTCTCAGGTTTTTCTGAAAGCATTCTGTTCATCATTTTTGATAGCACAATAATATTCCAGCACAATCATATACAACAACTTGTTCAGTCATTCTCCAATTAATGGATATCCTCTCAAATTATAACTTTGTCACTACAAAAAGAATTGCTATACATATTTTTGTACATAGAGGTCATTTTTCCTTTGTTTTTAATCTCTTTGGGATAGAGATCTAGTGCTGGCATTGCTGGATCACAAAATGTATACAATTTTGTAGCCCTTTGAATATTTAAAAATTCTTCTCCAGAATGGTTGAATCAATTCACAATTCCACCAACAATGCATTAGTGTTCCAGTTTTTCCATATTTGCTCCAACTTTTGTTACTTTTCTGTTATATTTTATCCCATTCTGCCATATTTCTATCATATTAGCCAAAAGAATGAGATGTAACCTCAGAGTTTTTTGTTTTAATTTGCATTTATTCAGGGGCAGCAAGGTAGTGCAGTAGATAGAGCACCGGCCCTGAAGTCAGGAGGATCTGAGTTCAAATCTAGCCTCAGACCAAACACTTGACACTTACTAGCTATGTGACCCAGGGGCAAATCACTTAACCCCAATTGCTTAATTAAAAAAATGCATTTGTCGAATCAATAGTGATTTAGAGAATTTTTACCCTATGTTTCTAGATAACTGTGATTTCTTCATTTGAAAAATGCCTGTTCTTATCTTTTCATGATTTATCTTCTGGGGAATGACTTGTATTCTTATAAATTTGACTCAGTTCTCTATATATTTGAGAAAGGAGACTTTTATCAGAGAAACTTACAGTAAAAAATTCTCCCAATTTTCTCCTTTCCTCCTAATTTTATCTGCATTGGTTTTATGAAAACCTTTTTTAAATTTAATATAATCAAAATTATCTGTTTTGTATCTCATAATACAGTATATCTTATTTGATCATAAATTCTTGACTTATCCATACATCTGAAGAGTAAACTATTCCATGTTCCTTGAATTTGCTTATAGAGTTACCTTTTATTCCAATACCATGTCCCCATTTTGACCTTTTCTTGGTATACAGTGTGAGTTGTTGGTTTATATGTAGTTTCTCCAAAAATATTTTATGGTTTTCCCAGCAGTTTTTGTCAAAGAGTAATTTCTTGTCCCAAAAGCTCAGATATGGTGTTTATAAACATGAAATTATTGTATTCATTCAGTATTGTGTGTTGTGTACATTATCTATTCCAATGATCTACCATGGCATTTCTTAGCTGGAAATAGATAGATTTCCTAATATGGAAGTAGCCTTGAATTCTTGGTATAAATCTCACTTGGTCAAAGTATATGATCTTTGTGTTACGTTATTATAACCTCCTTTCTAGTATTTTGTTAAAAATAAATCAATACTCATTAGGGAAATTGGTCCATATCTTTCTTTCTCTGTTTTTGCTCTTCCTGGTTTCAGTATCAGCCCAATATTTATGTCATAGAAGGAATTACATAAGACTTCTTCTTTGTCTATTTTTTCCCCAGATTGTTTATCTAGTCTTGGAATTAATTGTTTTTTAAATGTTTAGTAGAATTTCCTTGTGAATCCTTCTGGTCTTGGTGATTTTTTCTAAGGGAGCTCATTGATGGTTTGTCCATTTTTTTTAAACTAGGAAATGGGTAATTATTGTATTTTCTCCTCTGTTAATCAGGGATTTTTTCCTTTTGGTAAATATCAATCCTTTCACTGAAATTGTTAGATTTGTTGGCATATAACTGGGTAAAATTGCTCCTAAGAATTTTTTTAATTTCATGTTTATTGGAGGTGCATTCGCCCTTTTAATTTTTGATAATGCTAATTTTGTTTTTTCTTTATTTTTTTAAATCAAATTAACCAATGTTTATCTATTTTTTTCATAGCACCAGATCCTTGTTTTATTTGTTGCTTATATCATTTTCTTACTTTTTTTTTGGCAATTGGGATTAAGTGACTTGCCCAGGGTCATACAGCTAGTAAGTGTCAAGTGTCTGCTCTGAGGCTGGATTTGAACTTAGGTCCTTCTGACTTCAGGGCCAATGTTCTACTCACTGCAAAACCTAGCTGCCCATAGTTTTCTTACTTTCAGTTTTATTAATCTATTCTTTGATTTTCAGATTGCCATTTTCTTGCTTAATTGGGGATTTTTATTTTTTTCTCTTTTTTTAACTTGTATGCCTAATTCATTTATTTATCTCTATTTCATTGATGTAAGCATTCAGAGGTATAAAATTTCTCATAAGTACAGCTTTAGCTGCATCCCATAAATCTTGGTATATTGTCTCGTTGTTCTTATTCTTGTTAATGAAATCATAAATTGTTTTTATGATTTGTTCTTTGACCTACTCATTCTTTTTTAATTAAGATTTTTACTTACAATAAAATCACATTATTATTTTTCTTTTTTTAAAATTTATTTTGATTTATCAACAATCACTTCCATAAGCTTTTGAGTTTTAAAATTTTCTCCCCTGCCTCCCCACCTCCCTCCCCAAGATGGCATGCAATCAGATATAGGACATACATATACATTCCTATTAAACATATTTTCACATTAGTGATGTTGTAAGTAAGAATTAGAACCAATAGGAGGAACCACCACAAAGGGGAAGCAAAACACAACAGAAGAAAAGAAATAGCAAATGATATGCTTTGCGATGCATTCAAACTCCATAGTTCTTTCTTTGGATGTGGATAGCATTCTTCATCATGAGGCCCTTGGAGATGCCTTAGATCCTTGTATTGCTGAGAAGGGTTAAGTCTATCAGCATTAGTCATTGCACAATGTTGTTGTTACTGTGTACAACATTCTCCCAGTTCTTTTCACTTCACTCAGCATCAGACAATAAAAGTCTTTCCAGGTTTTTCTGAAGTCTACTTACTCATCATTTCTTATGGCACAATAGTATTTCATTACATTCATATATTACTGCTTGTTCAGCCATTCCCCAAATGATGGGCATCCTCTCATTTTCCAATTCTTGGCCACCACAAAAAGAGCTGCTATAAATATTTTTGTATGTGTGGGTCCTTTTTCCATTTGTATGATCTCTTTGGAATATAGCCACAGAAGTGCTATTGCTGGGTCAAAGGGTATGCACATTTTTATAGCCCTTTGGTTATAGTTCCAAATTGCTTTCCAGAATGGTTGCATCAGTTCACAACTCCACCAACAATGCAATAGTGTTCCAATTTTCCCTCATCTTTTTCAACATTTATCATTTTCCTGTTTTGTTATGTGAGCCAATCTGATAGGTGTGATATGGTACCTCAGTGTTGTTTTGATTTGCTTTTCTCTAATCAATAGTGATTTAGAGCACTTTTTTTTTCATATGACTGTAGATGGCTTTGATTTCTTTATCTGAGAACTGCCTGTTCATATCCTTTGGCCATTTATCAATCAGGGAATGCACTCTATTCCTATAAACTTGATTTAATTCTCTGTATATTTTAGAAATGAGGCCCTTATCAGAGAGACTGGTAAAAATTCTTTTCCAATTTTCTACTTTCATTCTAATTTTGGTTGCATTGGCTTTGTTTGTGCAAAACTTTTCAATTTAATGTAATCAAAGTTATTCATTTTGCATGTTGATATTCTCTATCTCCTGTTTGGTCATGAATTCTTCTGTTCTTTATAAATCTAATAAACAAACTCATCTTTGCTCTCCCAGTTTGCTTACATTATCAGCCTCTGTATTTAAATCATGAACGCATTTTGACTTTATTTTGGTATATGGTGTCTATGCCTATTTTCTGCCATACTCTTTTCCAGTTTTCCCAGCAGTTTTTTCAAATAGTGAGTTCTTATCCCAGAAGCTGGGGTCTTTGGATTTATCAAATAATAGATTATATAGTCATTGACTACTGTGTCTTGCATATTTAACCTATTCCACTGATCCACCCTCCTATTTCTTAGCCAGTACCAAGCAGTTTTGATGATTGCTGCTTTATAATACAATTTAAGATCTGGAATGCTAGGCCACCTTCCCTGCATTTCTTTTCATTAGTTCCTTTATATTCTGAACCTTTTGTTCTTCCAAATGAATCTTGTTATTTTTTCTAACTATAAAATAATTTTTGTTAGTTTGATTGGTATGGCACTGAATAACTAAATTAGCTTAGGTAGAATTGTCATTCTTATTATATTAGCTTGGCCTACCTATGAGCAACTGATATTTTTCCAATTATTTAGATCTGACTTTATTTGTGTGAAAAGTCTTTTGTAATTTTGTTCATATGGTTCCTGGGATTATTTTGATTGGTAGACTCCTAAATATTTTATAATGTCTCCAGTAACTTTAAACGGAATTTCTCTTTCTAACTCTTGCTGTTGGGCTTTGTTGGTAATATATAGAAATGCTGATGATTTATGTAGATTTATTTTATAACCTGTAACTGCTAAAGTTGTTTATTTCAAGTAATTTTTTAATTGATTTTTTGGGATTCTCTAACTATATCATCATATCTTCTGCAAAGAGCGATAGCTTTGTTTCATCTTTGCCTATTCGAGTACCTTAAATTTCTTTTTTTCCCCTCTTTTTGCTAGAACCCTGGGGCAACAGCCGCTTCTGGAACTTCTGGCACACAGACTAAGGTGGAATTGAGTGGCTGATCAGAGGGGAATTGCAGGGATCTCTTTGCTGGTGCTTGGATCTGAGTCACAGTTGGGGGTGGTGATCCTGGGGCAAGGAGGAGTGCGGGTGTGGTCAACCATGCAGTGGTGTTGGAGAGTGAATTCTCCTCACAGTTCCAAGGCAGAAAAGAGTGCTTCTAGTCACTCATAGACCAGAGCCCAGCCAAGAAAAGGAGTAAACACCTCGCCCTTGATCATACCACTTTGAAATAACTGAAAACTTAACAGTTCCCTAGAAGTATCTCTGAAAACAGATGCACAAAACCTCTGAAGCTTGAGACAGTACATTCTCCATGCTGGAAGCAGACTCATACCTTAACAAAGAGTTTAAAACTCACATAATTAGTTTGGATCATAAACAAACTGTGCAAAAAAAGTCAGACCATAGAATGTTTCTTTGGACAAACTCAGGGACTGGGGCTAGGACACAACCACGCTTCTCTCTCACCACCACAGAAACAGACTTTTCCTATTGACCTTCTAAGTTGTCTTTAGTATTCTTGGGTTGAGAAGTCTGTGATTCAGTCCTCTGAGGCCTGCTCCATGTTTGCTGTGGTCTATGCGCCCACGCCGTACTCCGCTCGTCTACTAGCCCTGTGCAATATAACTTTCTGATCAACCATACAGGTTGTCTTAGGCTGGAAATTTGTTTCACTCTGTCTTTTTGTGGGTTCTGCTGCTTTAGAATTTGTTTAGAGCCATTTTTTATAGATATTTGGAGGGGTTTGGGGGAGAGCTCAAGCAAGTCACTGCTTTTACTCCACCATCTTGGCTCTGCCTGCAATCTAATTTCTTAGAAAGGAACCTGAGACTACTTAGAAGTTAAAAGACTTTCCCAGTGTCAGATAGTGAGTATGTGTTAGAAGCAGGACTTTCACCCATGTCTTCCTGACACCAAGGTCAACTTGAATTCACTATATTTAACTCACTCAAAGTTTTTTTTTTTCCCCATGCCATTAGCAATATCCTGCTTTTCTAACCTTGTTTTACTTTATTTATCTTTGTCCACTCCAGGTTAACACAAAATGGAAGATCTTGAAATTCTCTGAATTCTATGTGGTGCAACAGGCTGCCTTGTATCTACATAGGTAGATCCCCAAACTGAAATATACTAAAACCTTGAGAATTATTTTCATCCTTCAACCTTCAGATATGGAGATACTTTCTTCTTGAATTCTTGTTGAATTCTCCATTAGTACAGTTATCTTCCTTCTTAAATTTTCAAAGATGCCTTGTCTATTTCTCTCCTTTGCTGTCATACTTTCTGATATATTTAACTGTGTACATGTACCTCTAAAACAATCTATCTTGTAAAGTCTACACTGTGAGAGTAGAGACTGCATCTATTTACCCTTTGTGTTCCTAGCATATATCTTGGACAGAAATTACAAATCAACAATGAGCTGACCCTAAACCTTAGTGGAAATATTAGAGTATGAGGAGCTAATTGATAATCAGATTTTTTTTTCTCATGACAAGAAGTTACTTCCTGAAACAAAGACTCTTCTTTTAATGCTAATATTTTTTTTTTCTGGTCATGTTAAATAGATTAGGATCTTAGCATACTGCAGTTTGAGAAGAGTTTAAATTAATGATCACCCAAAGGACAATGGAGAGAGATGATCAATGTGAGAAGGCTAAAATGCAGTACCAAAGGGGAAGTGCAAGGGAGAAGCTATATAAAGGATATTACCAAAGAAATATATTATTAGAGCGTGTAGGAGGAGTTAGGTGATACAGGAAGAAGGTGGGATGATTGTATAGTGAGAATAAAGGATAACTGATATACAGCTCATGAACTCCAGTGACGCTCATGCAAAGTCAAGATATAGAGAAAAGCACACAAACTTCACCAGCATGCTGATTGTGAGAGAACTCATATAATGGATTTATGGTAGTACGTGGATAAAAGTTACAGCCTGTGAACAGGTATGGATAGCTTATAACCTACACTATTATAAACATTTCTTGTGTATATAAAGAACTTTGATCCCAAAGAACTTCATATGTGGTAACTCAATTTTCACAACCCGCTTCTGAGATAGAAGTAAATGTTATTATTATTACAATTTTATAAATGAGGAAACTGAATACAGGAGAACTAAGATCTCAAAAGTCACATAGTAAGTGTAGGAAGTGGGATTTGAACTTATGTCTCCCTAACACCAAATCTAGAACTCTATCCTCTGTATCCTTGGAAGAAATAGCAATATCACATATCAATAGCACATCAATATAATAATCATATATCACATATAAATAAGATAACCAATAGCATAAACTATTGAAATATCTTCAGAATCCAACATAGTCCTTTTTACACTTTTCTTTCTCTCTCTTTCTTCTTCCTTCTTTCTTCCTTTCTCGCTCTCCCTCTTTCTTCCATTCCTTCCTTCCTTCCTTTGTTCTTTTATTCTTTCTTTCCTTTCTCTTTTCTTTCTTTGTTTCTTTCCTTTACTTCCTTTCCTTCTGCTTTCCTTCCTTCCTTTCTTCATTTCTTTCTTTCTTTTTTCTTTCTTCCTTTCTTTCTTCAGACCTACTTATATAAGGAACTTCAATATCATAAGGAGATTTTCTCTAGGAATACATAGATTTTTCCCAAAATAGTTATAAACTGAGAATTTCGTGGGGCACTGAAAGTGTAAGTGATTTATCCAGGATAACATGGCCAGTATGTGTCTGAAGCAGTTTTGGAATTCAAATCTCCCTGACTCTGAGGTTGGCTCAGTAACTCCAATTTCATGCTGTCATTTGCATATTTCTTGCATTAAAGTTATCATGGTAGAAAGGAGTAAGAAAGGTATTTGACTTTCCAGGTAGACAAAAATCTACCCCTTTCTTTTAAAAACAAAAAGAGGCTATGAGAGATAGCTTTATGTAGGCCTATGCATTCACTAATCAAACAGAAGATGTGTGAAGTTGAATAAGGAGAACTGGAGCAAGTTTGGGAGAGATATGCTATTCTAAAAGAGAAGATAAGTTCTTAGATCAAGCACAAAAAAAAAAGGTGTTGATGTTCCCAATCTTCTGAAAAGCTCTGATTTCCAACAGAATGAACCACAAGAGTTTACTCCTTATTAAGATTGTTACAGCTTCACACCCAGAATGTCTTAAACAAAAATAGAGCCATTTTCAAGCTCTTGTTGTTTACAGAATTATCGTAGTATTTCTAGTAATGGCTTTAACTCATTTAAATTTACCATACACACATCATCAAATACTGCAATGAAATTTTTTTTTTTGCAGAAAGTGGTGTCATATCACCAATAATTTGTGACTACACCTGAATAAAACATTCCTTTCTAGCATGCATCATAATTAGAGAGAGAGCATCCTTGTACTTAATTTGTAGAGTCTTGTAGGAACCATTTTGCATGTGTGGTCTCCTGAAATAGTTTTTTAATTGGAAAGATATTTTACAAATTTAATATCTCCACATCTCAATTCATAATTAACTTGAAAATGGGAGTCCATATGGCAGATGAGCAACATTTAATAAAAATAGCTGCCTAGCTTGCCAGGAACTGTGACGTTGAAGTGGAAGGATTTGCACATTACATAATTCATGATTTTTATGGGAGATATAGGTGTAGCTTAAGGAGTTGTTTTGAGTTTAGAGTCTAACCAAGATATACCAAGGTTTTGGTAATGAATAATGCAGATAACAGGATTCATCCAGGAACTATAGAACATACAAATCTATTGCCTTTCTGAAATATCTCATTAGAAATAAAAAATGATGAGTGCTAAAGGTATCAAGGACATTGATAAAGAAACCAAAATGACAGGCATTTTTTCCCCATTCACAACTAATTCGTAAAAAATTAATGTTTACATTGTCTAGTTCCTCAAGAGATAGTAAGCTGAAAGCTAATTAAAATGATCCTTCTCTCCACCCTTTGTTTTCATATGAACTGATAAAATATCATATCATGATACAAAATCTCAAGACAATGGTACTTTACTAAAAATAATAGTAACGATGAAATAAATAGAGGGCATGCCTAGGAGAGACACAACGAGACCATCTCATTAGAGCATTGTTTCCTAAAGGATGCTGGCTATGGCTACTCCTGTCAGTACTTCCATAGCTCCTTCTTTTAGCTGTTTATAATAATTGAGTTACACAGACTCACTTCATATTACAACTCACATTTAAGATTTCAGACAATGCACTTTTTTTCTTAATATTTACATCTTTAGAAACTGGAAAATATGAACTGGTCTTGTTCCTTCATGATAGCTTTAGTAGTGCTTGGCCCCCGGAGTTAAACAAATGGAATTGTTTTCCAAAGCTTCTGAAATGCCTTAACCATTTAAAAAATATGGTTAAATGATAAGAAGAAAAAATGAACTTCAACATAATCAATTCAACATTCCTGGTTTTCTTAATGACCCAATTATATCACCATATGGTTTTTAATTTCTGGATGAGAGTTTGAGGGAAAAAAAATATTTCAAAATTTCAAAATGACTTCTCCAAGGACGTTTTAGTTGTCTGTTACAAATAGCTACTATACGTCTGAAAAACACAAACACAAAAATGAGAAATCCAAGATCCAGTAAAAGGGAGAGAGACACCAGTTCAAAAACTTCCTCTGTACCCTGAAGAGGGCTGTAGGTTCATTAGACTTGAATTCAACCATTAATCCATGAATTCCTCGGTGTGAGTATTCCAAGGAGGGGAAATGAAAAAAATATTGGACATAGAGTCAGGGGATTTGGGTACAGTACCAGCTCTTATATGTATTAGTTGTGTGACCTTGTATTAGTAACTTTACCTATTTGGTTCTCAGTTTCTTTATAGTAAAAAGCAGAAGTTTGTCCAGATGACCTTGAAGTTCCTTTGTGACTAAATATCTATTATCCTGTGATTACTTCATCACTGCAGATAGCAGTCCTTTCATATCTTCTGAACTTGTGTTAAAAAAACCTCAAAAAAAAAAAAAAAGAAAATAACCTCCTTAAACAAATCTCCAAAAGATACCTTTCTGTGCTGACATAGACATATGGCTGTCCATCTTTCTTCCCTTGACAAGCCCATTTCCTTTGAAAGTTATATATGTGTTTGCTGATGAGTGTTATGCCATTTCTTTTTGTTTGTTTGTTTGTTTGTTTATTTTTTTGGTTAGGCAATGAGGTTAAGTGACTTGCCCAGGGTCACACAGCTAGTAAGTGTTATGTGTCTGAAACCAGATTTGAACTCAGCTCCTCCTGAATCCAGGGCCGGTGCTCTATCCACTGTGCCACCTAGCTGCCCCTACGCTATTTCTTATGGACAAGCTCTTACTTGTAAAATGTGCGAGACTTTCTTCCAACATTGTCCTTTGTGGTACCTCTGATTTTCATTCTTCTGAGTGTATTTTTTTTAAATAGCATTATTATAAGATTACAGGTGTTAATAGAAGCACTTCTTCTCACAGGGATTATCTCGGATTCATAGGAAAAAGTTTACAATTTTCCAAATGGAATCTAAGGTAATTTGCTGTCTTCCATACTTCACTCTTCCAATTCTGCACCCATCTCACAGTCAATCTATAGCATATGCGAGAGTGAGGCACTGATCTACTTTACACAAATGGGAAAAACAATTACCACTATGTCATATGCTGGGCAAAATGCCTCTATTCATCACTTTTTTTCCCCATTATGGAGAGTTTGGCCAATTTCTTTTGAGTAAATATAGATTGTTGGATAGTGTCTTTCAATTTATTATTCATTGTAATTATACAAATGTCATTTCTGAATCAGAACACTTTGAACACTATTGCAGCTGTCGTCAGTTCTTCCATTTGGATTTTTGGACTTTGCATAGGGTATATTTTAAATCACTAGATGACAGTTAAGATAACAAAGTTCCATGTTCTATCACTTAAATTACAATGAATCAATTAATATATGCTTAAAGAAAGCTTTAGTCAAATTTGTTATAGAATGTTATATAATTTTAATATATTGATAGTAGACATCTTGCTTATATAGCACTTTCAAGGCTATACTTTATTTTTCTAAGTCCAATGCCATTTTGAAATCAACAAATGATAAATACCTCCCTTACTCATATATTTGCTTGTGAGAATATATTATGTAGCTGAAAGCTATCTGCAAAAGTCAGCTTGTTCCTTCCCAGGATTTTTGTTTTTAATTTGAGATGTCCTAAATGTATATTTAGATTACTCTCAAACATAGGTTATAGATATAAGAAGTTTGGCATTATATGATTAGAAGATGGAAAGGGATTTCTCAACATAAGTAAATATATATATATGCATATATACATATATACACATATATATACCTACATATAAATTCATATAAATATATTCATATAAATATACACATACATTGCTATATAGAATTATACCAGTATATAACTATAACTATAACTATATATATGTATATATATATATATATATATATACACACACATATATATATACATACATATATATATATATACATACATATATACACACACACACACACACACATATATATAAATGGAAAGAGGCATATCAATGCGTGCATGCATACACATATACATATATGACCTTCAACTCTTATCTAAGTATTATATAGAGAAATATTATATAATGCAAATATTCATATACATATGTATAAACATATCTACATATGTAAATATTGATGTGGGTATATATACACATATATACAGATGGATATATAGATACACACATGTATGTAGACACACACACATGCACATTGTGTTAGACAATAATTGAAGGTCATGCTAAGTTTCCCTTCACTCTAACTACTCTCACATCTTACAGTTCTTATGCCATAAACCGAAGCAAACAAATGGGTTTCAAACTCTAGCTATAGCATGTTCTTCCCTGTATAATCAGAGTGGTGAATTATTCTGAACATTCACTGCCCATGACAGGTAGAAAAGACTGATTTTCTCTGGCTTTGTTATGGAAATGGAACACAAATATGAGAAGAGAAGAACACAGTGCAAATCTTGGTAAAGTGGAGGGGGATTTCTGTGTCTTAGGGGAAAAGACATATAACAGTGGCAATCCTCTTCTACCTTATTCTATGAAGGATAAGTCCACTCTTGCTCTATGTACCATCCCTCTCCCCCGAACTTGTAGAAACTGTGTGTCTAAAGTAGGGGAACAAAGGAAAGAGAGAGAGAGAGAGAGAGAGAGAGAGAGAGAGAGAGAGGGAGAGAGAGAGAGAGAGAGAGAGAGAGAGAGAGAGAGAGAGACAGAGAGAGAGAGAGAAACGGAAGGAATTTTAACAATGTCTAGGGAAGTTTTCCAAGCAAATAGAGATGATCATAAAGAAAAGTTTAATATTTACTACCTCGTATTTTGAAACTTTTTCATAAACAAATAAATGTAGCTAAAATAAGACAAGAAACTGACATTTGGGGAAAAACTTGTCATCAAATATAGCATATAAGTCTTATATTAAGATACACAATTTATCATCATGAGTAAAGACCAAGAGCCATTCTATGATTAGTGACCCAAGAGTTACAATAGTTTTCAAAAGAAAAATTTGAAATGATAGACAAGTATGTAAAAGATCCCTCTAAATCTTGAATTATGCAAGAAATGCAAATTAACATGATTGTGACATTTTTCCTTAATCCAATAAATTGAGAAATAATTTAATTGCTCAGTCATTTCAGTAGTATCCAGCTCTTCAAGACCCCATTTAAGGTTTTCTTGTCAAAGGTTCTGGAGTGGTTGGCCATGTTCTTCTCCAGCTCTCTTTACACATGAGGAACTAAGGCAAACAGGTTTATGTGACTTGAACAGGGTCACACAGCACATGTCTTAGGCTGGATTTGAACTCAGGAAGATGAATCTTCCTACCTTCAGGCACAGCACTCTATCCACACACCGCCTAGCTGCTTCACAAAAGAATACCAACTGATTTTTTGTTGTCACAGAAATCATCCTTCAGATTTTGGGGCGGAGCCAAGATGGTGGAGTGAAAGCAGTGACTTGCTTGAGCTCTCCCCAAACCCTCCAAATAGTCATAAAAAATGGCTCTAAATAAATTCTGAAGCAGCAGAACCCACAAAAAGACAGAGTGAAACAAATTTCCAGCCCAAAACAACCTGGATGATTGATCAGAAAGGTGTATTGCGCCAGGCTGGGCTGGGAGCACAGCACAGCGCATGGGCATGCAGGCCAGCAAACCTGGAGCAGGCCTCAGAGGACTGAATCTCAGGCAGCTGTGGAGGTTTCCAGACTCCTCAACCCACAAATGCCAAAGACAACTTAGAAGGTCAGTGGGAAAAGTCTGTTTCTGTCGGTGGTCAGAGAGGAAGGCAGGGTCTCAGCTCCATTCCCCAAGAGCCTGGCCTTGGGGGGGGGAGCTGCTTCCCGAGCTTCCAGCCCACAGACTGAGGGGGAATCCAGTGGCTGATCAGAGAGGGACTGCAGGGATCTCTTTGCCAGTGCTGAGGCATGAATCTCTTGCTTTGCCCGTGTGTGGATCTGGGTCACAGTTCTGGGTGACAGTGCTGGGGTGAGAAGGAGCACTGGCATGGTGGAGCTTGTAGTGGCTGTGAAGAGGAACCCCTCCTCACAGTTACAGGACAGAAAGGAATACTTGTGGTCACAGGCCAGGAAAGGAGTAAACACCTCGCCCCTTATCATACCACCTTGGAAGAACTGAAAATTTACAGGTCCCTACAAGTATCTCTGAAAACAGCTACACAAACCCCTGAAGCTTGGGACAGTACACTCTCCACATTGGAAGCAGACTCTTACCTTAACAAAGAGTTTAAAACTCAAGTAATTGGCTGGGATCATGAGCAAGCAGCAAAAAGAGTCAGACTAATTATCTTACTTTGGTGACAAAGAAGATCAAAACATACAACCAGAAGAAGACAACAAAATCAAAGCTCCTACATCCAAAGCCTCCAAGAAAAATATGAATCAGTCCCAGGCCTTGGAAGAGCTCAAAAGGGATTTTGAGAAGCAAGTAAGGGAAGTAGAGGAAAAACTGGGAAGAGAAATGAGAGTGATGCAAGAAAATCATGAAAAACAAGTCAACAGCTTGCTAAAGGAGACCCAAAAAAATACTGAAGAAAATAACACCTTAAAAAACAGCCTAACCCAAATGGCAAAAGAGGTCCAAAAAACCAATGAGGAGAAAAATGCCCTAAAAAGAAAAATTGGCCAAATGGAAAAGGAAGTCCAAAAGATTACTGAAGAAAATACTTCCTTAAAAATTAGAATAGAGCAATTGGAAGACAGTGACTTTATGAGAAATCAAGACACTGTAAAACAAATCCAAAAGAATGAAAAATTAGAAAACAATGTGAAATATCTCATTGGAAAAACAACTGACCTGGAAAATAGATCCAGGAGAGAGAATTTAAAAATTATTGGACTATCTGAAAGCCATGATCAAAAAAAGAGCCTAGACATCATCTTTCAAGAAATTATCAAGGAAAACTGCCCTGATATAGTAGAACCAGAGGGCAAAATAGAAATGGAAAGAATCCACAGATCTCCTCCTGAAAGAGATCCCCAAAGGAAAACTCCTGGAAATATTGTAGCAAATATTGTCCAATTCCAGAGTTCCCAGGGTCAAGGAGAAATATTACAAGCTGCCAGGAGGAAACAATTCAAGTACTGTGGAAACACAATCAGGATAACATAAGATTTAGCAGCTTCTATAATAAGGGACCACAGGACGTGGAATATAAAATCCTGGAGGGCAAAAGAGATAGGATTACAACCAAGAATCACCTATCCAGCAAAACTGAGTAGGGGAAAAATTGGTCATTCAGTGAAATAGAGGACTTTCAAGCATTCCTGATGAAAAGACCAGAGCTAAATAGAAAATTTGACTTTCAAATACGGACTCCAGTGGAACATGAAGAGGTAAACAGGAAAGAAAATCAAAATAAGAAACTTATTAAGGCCTGTATTGACCTATGGAACCTGTTTACATTCCTGCATGGAAGATGATATTTGTAACTCATGAGAACTTTGTCAGTATTAGGGTAGTTGAAGGAAAAAAATTGTATGTATGTATATATATATATATATTATATGTATATGTATATGTATATATATATATACAATATATATATATATATATATGTAATGTGTATATATATATAACATATATATATATGTATATATATATATACACATATACATATATATATATATATAGATGTATATATATATATGTATATATATATACATATACATATATATATATATATATATATATTAGAGAGAGAGAGAGAGAGAGAGAGAGAGAGAGAGGGCACAGGATGAGTTGAAGATTAAGGGGTCATATCTGGAGAATAAAATTAAGGGATGAGAGAGGATGATACTTGGAGAAGAAAGGGTGAGGTAGAATGGGGTAAATTATCTCCCAAAAAAATAAAAAAAAAAAGAATAGTCTCTCACAGTGGAAAGGAAACAGGGGAAGGTGAGAGGGAATGAGGGAATTTTATTCTCATAGGATTTGGCTTAAGGAGAGAATAACATACACATTCAATTGGGTATGGAAATATGTCTTCCCCTATAGGAAAATAGGGGAAGAAAGGGACAAGAGAGCAGGGGGGTGACAGAGAGGAGGGCAGATTGGGAAAGAGGGTAATCAGAAGCAAATACTTCTAAGGAGGGACAGGGTCAAAAGAAAGAACAGAATAAATGGGAGGGCAGGACAGGATTAAGGCAAATAGAGTTAGTTTTTCGCAACGTGTCTACTAAGGAAGTGTTTTGCATAACTGCACATGTACAACCTGTATTGAGTTGCTTGCCTTTTCAATGAGGGTGGGTGGGGAGGGAGGAAGGGAGAAAATTTGGAACTCAAAGTTTTAAAAACACATGTTTTAAAAAAAATGTTTTCACATGCAACTGGGAAATAAGAAATACAGGAAATGGGGTACAGAAGTCTATCCTGCTGTACAGGAAAATAGAAGGAGAAAGGGATAAGAGAAGGGAGGGGGGAGAGATAGAAGAGAAGGCAGACCAGGGGAAGGGGTATTCAGAACGCATGCCGTCTTGGGGTGGGAGGAGGGGTGAGAAATTTGGAAGTCAAAAACTTGTGGAAGTGAATATTGAAAACTAAAAATAAATAAAGTTGTGTTTAAAAAAAAAGAAATCATCTTTCACCAAAACACATAGAGAGATAAATAGACAAATTGATGAAAGAGCTAGAAGCATAGTAGTGGCTTAGAGAAAGTAACAGTGAACAACAGATATATCAACCATTCATTTAAAGAAATCTTACTGGTGCTTTTTTTTAAATCACAAGCATTTATGGATATCACATGCAGACCTACTCTTTGTCCCACAGAAATATCAGCACTGTACACCAGCACAGAGCACCCTCGCTCATGAAAGAGAAGAGCAGCTAAGCAACATGGATGTAAACAGTCACCATTTCTAAGAGGACAAGCAATATGTTGCACCTGTAGTGTGCTACCTCTAGTTCCAAAGAACGGAGGTCTATTTCCTTATGTTTTCTCTTGGGTCATTCGGTCAGTATAATTAAACAGCATTTAGTTCTGTTTTGGTATTCTTTTCAATCGTGTACATCCAGACACGATTTTATTCTCCTGGTTCTTAGTTTACTCTGCACCACTTTCTAAAAGTCTTCTGATATTTCTCTGATTTTTTCAGTCATATTTTCTTAGAGCACATTGATATTGCATTCATTTTCTATTCATGTGTAGTAGAATTTTCTTTACAGAACATTCCTTTTTTTATTGACAGAATCACAAAATGGCACAACGTGTCTATACTGGGACAGTTTAGCCCTTCCCCAATAAATGAGCATGAATTTTGTTTCCTCTTATTTTCTTCCCATAAAAGTACAGATATTACTATTTCAGTATTTTCATATGTATAGGTACTTTTTTGCCTTTTCTTGTTAGAGTATTTATCAGTAATAGAATATCTGTATTGAATACTTCAAGCAGTTCAATAGCTTTTCTATCATAATTTTAGATTGTTTCAAAGAATATTTAAATCAGTTCACAGCTCCCCCAGAAATATACTATTTGTGTACCTGTCTCTTCATATTCTCTCCAACTGATTATTTTTGGTAATTTTTGTCAAACAGATATAATCTTGTCTAATACACTGAATCGAACCGTGTCAAAGGCCACACACCAAATTTCCAAGGTCATATATAGGAAACATCAGATAGAATAATGATAAAGTCATAAAATTCAGAGTTAGAAATGATCCCAGTAGACAGTTAGTCCAACTTATCCCTGAGGGGAAGGGGCAAGGACCAGATAGCTTTCAAATATCATTTTAACCTTTTCTTAAAGATCTAAGTCTGAGTTGTAAGTACAATGGGGTAACCAGAGCTTTGGCCTAGGACATAGATTTTAAAAGTGCTTGAAATACCTTCAGTACTTCATCATCATGGAAACAAAGGAGCTTAGACTAGTTAGCAAGACTAAGCAGTTCAAATAGAAACCTATCAGGTGGTGGGCCAGGGAGAATTCTTTTTCCACAACTTCTCTAAGCCAAGGAAAGAAGCCTCAGTACAGCTGTGTATTTGGTCTTTCCACATACATCTTTTCATTCACTTTATAGAAATACCATTTTCTATTCCTTAATCCTCCACCCCAATTTCTGCCTTAAATCCCATTCCTTCTTCACTACTTCAACAGCGATAGTTTTCACAGCACAGTCTACAATCTCATCTGTTGGAGATTCATTTTCTCATCAAGGAAAATGTCATGTCTCCCATTCTTAACTGAGGGTGAGCTTCATGTCCCTTTCCCTGGACAGGACCAAGATACTAGCTCTGTTTTCAAACATTCCTCATTAATTCTTTTTGAGTTAGCAAGAATGGACAACCACTGGAGCAGTCTTATGTTACTTTTAGAATATTCTATTAGGAAGTTGTTGTTTTTTTCTTCTTTTCCATATCAAGTAATCCCAGTTCATATTAGATCTACATTTGAACCCTGATATTTAGAGCAGAAATGTATCACCCGTTCTATGGAATCATGCCTCCTTATTCCCTAGCCTGATAAAGATTCCTTTGACAATTCTGTGTTAGTCATGTAACAACATCCTTCTCTGAGACCTCTCATTCAAAACTAAGGATATTTAATGCCTGTCAGAATAGAGAAAATACCAAGATACAAGGCAAAAATAGAGTATAAACATGGCTGCCTGGAAAACCACAGAAGAGAAGTTGTTATTCATTGCCAAAACATGAAACTTTGAAAGATTTAAGATGTCTGATCAATGCAATGACTAACCATGATTCTAAAGTACCTACAGTGAGCAATACTACTCATCTTCTCACAGAGAAGTGATGCAATACATTTGGAGGATGAGACACATATTTTTGGACATGGACAATCTGGGAGTTTTTTTTTCCTTGACTCAAGAGATTTCTAACAAGTGATGTGCTTTTCTCTGTCTCTGTCTCTCTTTCTCTGTCTCTCTGTCTCTCTGTCTGCCTCAACTGAAGGGGGAGAGGGAGTATAAATGCAAATCAATTAGAGAAAAAAGAAAAGCTCACAAAGGGATTTTCATCCCTAGTTTATTTATTTATTTGATTTGATTCATTCGTTCATTCATTCGTTTGTTTATGCATTCGTGTATTCATTTATTTATTTATTTGTTTGTGAGGGGAGACATAATAGCTACATTTATTTAGTGGAAGTTCTGTCATGGGAGAGAGATTATGCTTGCTCTATTTGACCATAGGAGTTAGAGCTAGGAGTCCTGGAGAGAACTGGCAAAGAAGCTAAGTCAATCTTGACTTCATGAATAAAACCCCCAAATTTAAAAGCCTTTCTAACAATTAAAAAAATATTCCAAAGTAAAACATCAAAGTAGAGAAATGTTCCAAACCATGAAAATCATGGCTCATCCACCATTTGGTGTGTTTCCTCAATCTGACTGAGCAAGTATTAGGTATATTGTAACTGATATTCTTTTTATGGTAACAGTTAAATGAGGTGGCCACTGTGGTTCCCTCCAACTCTTATGTTTCTGTGATTTTATAAAGAGGTGTAAGGAACACAAGAGAAAATATGTTTATTAAGTACCTAATATGTGCTAGCCATTGTGAAAAGTACATGACAAATATCTCATTTTTTTCTTTATAACAACCATGGGAGGTAGGTACTATTTTCCTCCATTTTATTTTTGAGGAAATTAAAAGAAAGGTAAATTGGCTTGCTCAGGTGAACACAGCTATGTGTCTAATGAATGTTTGAACTCAGATGTTCCTGTCTCTAGATGCAGCAATGTGCTACCTGGCTTCCTTAGGTAGCCCTACATATAGAAACAAACAAATAAGGCAACTGGAGAAAATGCTAATAAAAGGATCTGAGATGTATGTATTCAAGTATATATGCATACACACACACACGTATATATATATATATATATACACACAGATGTATATATGTATATGTGTGTATATACACATGTGTGTATATGTGTGTATATATATATATATGTACCTATACATATGTAGAAATGCACTTCTGCTATCAGAGATAGAATAATATTGAAATATGATAGAAAGATTTAATAATTTATTCAACAAACCCCGTGATGCTACCATGACCAAACCTCATTTCTTGCTGTGAAATTCTATTTCCGCACCTCAACATATTTATTATACTCAAATTAGGTAGAATGCTACTCAAATTAATGGCAGGCATTGCTTCATTTCTTTGTATCCTCAAACTTGAATACTCCCTAGCATATGCTGGGTACTTAATAAATGCTTGTTGGATGATTGTCAAATGCATTAATGAATGTGATCCTAAAATATGATGGCCCATTTCCTGTTTCTGTGCCATTGATCAGGATGACTCTGCCTATCGTATATATCTTCTTTGCCTTTACCCTTAGAACACCTGGTTTCTTTCACAGTTCAACTCAAGTGACAATTTCTGTGTGAAAACATTTCTTGATCTTCCCCAGGTACTAGTGCCTTCCAACTAAAATTACTTCTACATTTAAAAATATATTTGTTTTATATATGTACACACATATGTGTGTGTGTGTATATTATATATATTACACATATTATGTGAGTTCATGAAATTATTACATCATAGAACTACAGCAAAGGGGATCTAAGAGATCTAAGAAGCAATGTAGTCCAACCGTCTCATTTATTTCCCAGGTAGACTGTCAACACTTTGAGAACAGGGACTATTGCACACACACACACACACACACACACACACACACACGCATACATATATGTGTGTGTATACATATATGTGTATGTGTGTGTGTTTTTATATATATGTACATATATATATATGTACATATATATATATACATATATATGTACATATATATATATGTACATATATATATATATATACATATATATATATATATATATATATATATATATATATATATATATATATACATAGTAGTTTGCTATTTCCTTGCCCAGCTCATTATATAGGTGAGAAACTAAGGCAAACAGGTGAAATGACTTGCCCAGGGTCATATAGCTAGTCAATGTTTGGAGCCTTTTTTGAATTCAGGTCTTTTGACACAAGGCCTGGTCCTCTGACCACTGTACCTCCTAGAATTGATGCTTACTTAATGCTTCTAGATTAATTGGTTGATTTAGTGAATGACTTCATAGAAGCCCTGACTAAATATAATTCATTTCACACCTAGGATGGAAAGGATATTTTAATTTGATACAAAAACTGTTGCAAACTTCCATGACTCCACTATCATCTTGAACTCTAGTGATTCTTATGGGAAGGGAGAGCAGCTTTCTATTGAGCAGCATCGTGTTTTACATGATGTTTTTTATACCTACGGTAACACTGCATGTTTCAGGAAGTGACTGACAGAATAAAAATGCCCATGATTAGCTGCTTAGTTACAAGGCAGAAACATCTTTAGATGCTGGAAGGGAAAAGTGTGCTTGGAAAATGAAGCACGAGCAGAATGTTTAAACCATTAATAATGCTCTCAGGAGCTACTATATTGTGAAACAAATGCTATGACATCAGCATGACTTCATAGGCTTTTCTTCAAGTGCCAGGAGATCTTTAACATGTGCCTGGAGAATCACAGCAAACTATCAATTTACTGATATTTCTTCAGGTCAGATCTTCTAATATGAAAATAGAGAAAAAAAGAACTCTTCTTACCCTTGGCCGTGATAGATCTTTTTAGCATGAAGCCCACTGCCCGGTGTGAAATGTCGAAACATAAGTGAAAGCTTCAGAAGGAGTCATGCAACCCATTATCCTATTGCAAAGCATTTGTTTGATTTGGTTTCCACCCTATTCTTCAGGAGAAAAAAAGGACACAGAGAAAAATGATCACTGTTACTATTCTTTATTATTTTGAGGAGGAAAATAATTATTTAAAAGGTCAGCATCTTAGCTTTGAGGATAGACATTTAATGAACAAAGTATCTGATTACTATAAGTCTTACAATGAATATTTATGATTGATTGAATCTAATATATGGATTAGAACACTACCATTAGGAATGTAGTATTTTGATAACCTGCAGAATTTACTCCAAATGCAACAAATTCCCCTGATTCCTCCTCCCTCCTTCAATCTATTGCTGAGGGCAATTTCCTCTGTCTCCCTGTGATTTTCTGCATGAAGTCACTGTATCAGCATACAAACAGGGTAGTAGTGATGAGTCCTACACTGAGGAATATTAATGAGAATGAGTAGTCAGTCCATTACGGAAAATGGGAAAGCATTCAGAATATTTTAGGATAACATATGTAGAAGGGGCCTCAGCAAAGATTTGAGCCACATGATCCTCTGTAGAGGATCCTCTAGTCTTTCCTTAATTGCTCATATTAAAGAGACAGCATTCTCACTGAAGTTCCTTCCATATTTGGATAGATGTCAGTGTTCATAAACTATTTTTGTTTTCTTTGCTCATCAATGTTAAACAAACCTCTCCTGCTTTTTATGACACAATCTTATAAGATTCCTCTCATTTTCTTGAACCCTAATCCTTCTTCTACATTACAATACTTCCCAAACTTGAAGCCTACATAATGTCACACCATTGCCAGCCTTAATCTTCTCTTCTCTAGGCTAAACATCCAGAATGGTGGTTCAAATACTCTCTCACCTATATAAATCCAAATAGTCACTTACTCAACTTTGACCTTAGGTTCCTCATGTGTAAAATGAATATATTCCCTTAGATGTCATTAATTCTTCAAGCCACCAAATATTTATTAACCACATGCTATTAGCCAAGCTCTATGCTAAGCACCAGGCATGCAAAGAGAGAGAAAAGACGTCGCCTCTTCTGTAGATGCTCACTGTCGAATAGAGCAGATAACATGCCAACAACTCCATACAAATAAGATAGATTCAGGAAAAACTGGACATAATCCAAAAAGAAAGGCAGTAATATTAGGGGGTTGGGGTTAATAAAGGCTTCTTGTAGAACTTGGGATTTTAAATGGGACTTGAAAAAAGCCAGCAAAGCAGGGAGGTTGAGATGAGGAATATACCCTGGAAGTCACCTTTCACCCTTCTTGGCTTTTTTTTTAGTGTAATTATTGATAGTTTGCATTACCTCTTGTGATTCTCTAGTACTTACTTCATGCATCTTATATAGTTGTTAACTGGTTGATTGATTGTCATGCACTGTTAGATTTTGAGAATATGAAGTGAAAAGTGAAGTAGTTCCCACCCTCAAAGAGGTGATGTTAAGTGGGGTTTCATGCATTTAAAAACTGTCTTCTGTCTTTTATTTAAGAATTTTCTTACTAGCCATACATATGAAAGTTACTCCATTTTTTCTCCTTTATCATAGAATCAAAGAATTTGAGAATTCATTTTGGTTTTACTTTAATGAAGTGAATTTTTTATGTTAATATGCCATCTACTTGGCTATTATTTTGTCATAGGAATAAACATACTTAGCTATATATAATTTCTGTCAAGTTTCTTTCAGGTTGTCTTTATTGTTCTTATCAAACAGGGACACCTAACCCTAGTAGGTCATCTCTGATCATCCTGATCTTTTTTTCAGGAATTTTTGTCTTTTATTCTTTTTTCTCCTGTTTATTTCTTATCTAATCTCCTCCACTGACCTATTTATTTAATTAAAAATGTATCAAATAATTTTAAGAATTATTGCCTTTTCACATATGGAGATATGATAAAACATGTCCCTTCTTTCTTACTTTAAAAAAAAATAGTTCCACTGCATCTTGAGCCTTGACTTTTGCCCTGCCATTGGATATCAATGACTCCGGAAGACAGAGTGAAGCTGATGACTTTGCACAATTCTGTTTCACTTAAATCCAATTCAAGAGCAACTTAAGACATTACCCATGATGTCATTAGTCTTTCTCAAAAACAAAGGACAAACAACACTTACTCCCTTTCCATCATTGCTGAATAAAACAAACTTTCCATTCTTGTACCATAGGTTCAAGAATCTCTGGTCAACTTCATGTCAAATGTTCAAGTGGAACAAGGTAGTATATAAGTTCCACATAAATGTCATATACAGAAGTAGTTAAAATAATTTAGGTTAGAGAAAATTCAATTTGCAATAGGGTGGTATTTTTCACGGCTAAAAATAATTAGTAGGAACAATTAAGTAAAATGGCATAGGGAGGGAAGTCTATCCAAATGAAAAGATATTTTAAGGTAGTAAGCAAAATACTAGACGAGACATGAAATGAGAGAACATGGATGGATAAGGAATTTTTAAAGTCATTATCATAAGAATAATACAGATGTGGGAAAGGATAGTCTGGGAAGGGTTAAGTTTATCAATATTAGTCATGGCAGAATGTGGCTGTTATGGTGTACAATGTTCTCTTGGTTCTGCTCACTTCACACAGCATCAGACCACATAAGTCTTTCCAGGTTTTTCTGAAGTCTGCCTGTTCATCATCTCTTATAGCACAAGAGTATTCCATTACATTCACATACCACAAATTGCTCAGCCATTCCCCAATTGATTGGCATCCTCTCAATATCCAATTCTTTGCCACCACAAAAAGAGCTGCTATGAATATTTTTGCATGTGTGGATCCTTTATCCTTTTTTATGATCTCTTTGGGATACAGACCTAGAAGTGGTATTGCTAGGTCAAAGAGAATGCACACTTTTATAGTCCTTTGGGCATAGTTCCTAAATTGCTCTCCAGAATGATTGGATTAGTTCACAACTCCACTAACAATGCATTAGTGTTCCAATTTTCCCACATCTTCTCCAACATTTATCATTTTCCTGTTTTGTCATTTTGGCCAATCTGATAGGTGTGATGTGGTATCTCAGGGTTGTTTTGATTTGCATTTCTCTAACCAATAGTGATTTAGAGCATGTTATCATATGACTATAGATGGCTTTAATTTCTTCATCTGAGAACTGCCTGTTCATATCCTTTGATCATTTATCAATTGGGGAATGGATCTTATATTTTCAAATTAATAGATAAACATAGGGAAAATAGGGTAATAGCTAGAGAAGAAATAAGTCAAATCCATGATTTGTGTGTGTGTTTGTTGTTTGTTTGTTTCCTTCAAGGAGACAGAATAGATTGTGGGAAGAATGGAAGACGGAATGGCATTTAAGGCAGAAATTGTGTGTTGGGGGGAGGGCTTAAAGAATAGAAGGGATATTTCTATAAAGGTGAATAAAAGATGTATGTGGAAAGACCTAAATTTGTTGAGGAGAAGATTAGAAGGAAACAAAGTGAGATGATTGTGTCTGAAAGCCAAATGGCCTCATTTTTCTCAGTGAAGTCCAAGGCATCTTTGAAGAATAATAATAAACAAAAAATGAGTAAAGTTTCCATGCCCAGGAAGTCTAGATAGCAGAATATAATAGATCAATCATCATTTTAAACTTAATACAAATAAGTTAGTAAATAATTTGAGAGCATAAAGTGCTTTGGATCAAGGTAGAGGAAAACACATAGGAACTATTTCATTATTGGGGGAAAGAATCAAACACACCTACAGTCCTATTACCATATCCCAAACTAGTTTGGAATGCCGCAATCCAAGGGTGCCTGTTTAATGTTCGGGAGCTCCAACAAAGCAGTTCCCTGAGAGAAAATTACTTGTGGGGAACAATGAAGAGAAAAAAAATGTCCTCTATCTCTTCCCTACTCAGATGAATGTGTGAGTTTAGAGTAGCCTTAAGTCTCATTAGAGTACTCATTTGTGCCCAGTGTTGGAAGCAGAATCCATAGGAACTGGCAAAATAACTACTGGAGTTTGGAAATAAATGAATAGTACCCTCGAGATAGCAGTGATAGGATATCAACCCTTGGAGCCCACCAGAGTGCTACAACTAAAGGGAGCTTCTAGAGTATGGGTGAAAAATCTGCAGCCTCAAAGCCACATGTGGCCCTCTAGGTCCTCAAGTGTGGCCCTTTGACTGAATCCAAGCGTCACAGAATAAATTTGTTTGCGCATGGTTCTGTGACGCTTGAATTCAGTCAAAAGGTCACACTTGAGGACCTAGAAGGCCACATGTGGCCTTGAGGCCATAGGTTTCTTACCTCTATTCTAGAAAGTTCCAAAGAGGAAGAAACAAATCCCATTAAGCAAGAGTTTTGTGTTTATCTTCTGTATTTTCTACACATGTGACTTACTACCAACATACTCCAAGTCTGTACCCAGTCTCCTCGAGGACATTGTGTATGCACAGAAAGATCCCACTCTCAGTTTTGAAGGGGATTATAATTTTTGTTCTTGCTACAGCTTTTTAGTAAAAACATTTTTTTCTAAGAGCTAATTGAGGCTCCTGACTGATAATTAATGGAAATCATATCATTCATGTTACATGATTGACAATGTTTTGTTTTGTTTTTTTCAAACACAGGTTGTTAGTGTCAGACTCAGAACCATGAACAGAGAAACCCTCAGTATCCCCCTGGGCAATTTGGCTGCCAATGAAAAGGGGAGTTGGGTAAGTAGTCAAAGAGGATGTTAAAGAGGCATAACAAGTTTTGAGAAGGGCGGAGAATAAAATCTATGGATAGTTTGTTTGGAATAAATCCAGCTATTGTCAATCCAGCAGATTCGTCTTTCTCTCCCATCTCCTGTTAATAGACTCTTCAATAAATGTGTTGTTATCCAGCTTCTGAAGGAAACACAAATGTTCATTTATGCACTGCTAAAGTGCTTAACTGGGTTTGATAACCTAGCTATTGCTAGCTATAAAGAAATAAACTTTCTTAGAAGTCAGAGTAAAGAGGTCTATTTTTCAAAAACAAAATGTGTATGGTTTCATGCCTGTGCTTTTATTGTTTAATTATGGATTTCTCAACAATAATTTCTTTCTCTCCTCCTGAAACTTGCTGTCAGAGATAAATTCTTAGCAGAGTTTCGAATGGAATGTTGGCTTCCCATGCACAAAGCTAGTTACATGAAGTACTGAAATTTCTCCACCAGCTTTTTTCAGTGAAACTATAAATAACAGCTATATTGTGCCTTGGGAAAACAAGCATGGGCTCAAAACTGTATTAAAAGTTATTTTTCTCCCTTGAACTGCTGTGTAAGTCACCTATGGGCTAAACCTCATAACTTATGTTTTATCCTTAGCAGACAAGAAATACAGTAATTGGTTTGTCTGACTATGTATCTGTTCCCAAAATATCAAAACAAAATAAGTAATGGAGTTAGTGAGGGAAAAGTGGGTAAAATGACAGTTAGACAATATGCCCAGCAGATGAATTTTTTAGAGGATTAGGTTAAAGGTCAAGGTCATTAAAATACTATACCAAAATGTTCTTCTGCAGAATGTTTTCTGATAATCAACTTTTTTTTTTATAAGTTGGAGGATTCTGATTGACTGTAATTCAACTTGTGCTTTTGCGGTGTATTAATAAAAGCATGCCCTTTAGTTTGAGGAATCTGTCTCACGTGGGATGAATATATTGTTCAAAATAAGAAGATATATTTCATTTTATAATTGGCCAAAAACTCCTGAGGAATAGCTGTTCAGTTTCAAAAGGTACATGAGTGAATAAATGGCTTCTTTTACTTTAAGAAATCTAGTTATCACTAGAATGTCTTATTTCTTTGAAAAAATGGACTCAGGGACAAGGTGTTAGTGTGAAAGGCAGGGAAGAGGGGGATAATAAGGGAAAAATAACAAACCCTCCAAATGGGATGGATTATAGATTATTTTTCACCTCCCCCTGCCAAATCAACCCATTGATAACCATTTGCAGATTTCCTTAGTAGATTTTTTCTTTTGAGCTGAATGGAATTAAATTCACCCTCTATATCTTTCTGCCCTAAATCCCAGCAAATCTAATCGAAATGAGTCCTTCACTAAAGGTAAGGGGAAAGAAAAAAAATAAAATCTGGCTTTCTAAGGGATTATATATAAAAAAGATGAAATCAGCACAATATATCTTATAACTACTGAAGATTTATTTAGACTGAATACCCGAAAAGTGACCTAGCTGAAGAAGGAAATTCTAGGAGAAAGGGATACAGTCTTTGCGTTTTAAATGTCAAGAGGAAGCAAAATATTTACACGCTAGGAGGTTTTGTTTACAGTGCACAATTGCTTTGATTGAAATGGCATTAAATGAAGAAATGTAAGCTCTTGATGGAATGTAAGCTCCAAGAGGGTAAGGATCAATTTTTTTTTGTCTCCTCAAGTACCCAGCAAATAGCAGATCTTGAATAAATGCTTGTCAAGTAATTGATTGATTGATGTTGCACAGAATCATATTCTATCATTTCTGATTTCTTGGGTTGCTACAAAGAGCCATGTTATGAGGTGATCCAGGGGTCCATGAGCAAGGTTTAAATGGAAAAGACAATTGACCCCAGGCAGTTTCAAATGAGACTGGCAAGAAAACATGACTTTGAAGGGAATCTAAGAACATACTTATGGAGCTGGAAAGAACCTTAGGAATCATCTAATTTAACTTCTGCCTTTTGTGGCTTATGAAACTTGGACCTAGAAAAGTTAAATGATTTAAGGACACTCACATGGCAAATAAAAGACCCAGCCCAGCAACAATCACAGGTCTTCTGAATATAGTTCCTATGATGTTGTTGTTGTTATTTTCACTGAGTTAGAGTACGTTAATGAAGAAAAAAGGGGCAAGATGAAGGTGTGGTAGAATATGAGGCATGCAGAAAAAAATAAATTCATAATTTCTCTTCCTCACATACATTCTGATTTAATTCATTCAACAGAAACTTATTAAATGCTGACTGCATTCTATATACTGTATTAGGTGCCAAAGATACAAAGACAGTAAAGAAAGGTCCCTAATTTTGAGGAGCTTATAGTCTACTGGGAGATAGGAGAAATGATTTAAACTATATAAGGAAGTTGTATAAATGTATCTATTCCAGGTCTTTATGTGGTGACAAAAAAAAAAATGAACCCAAGAGGATGTCCAACAATAGAGGAATGGCTGAATAAGTTGTGGTATATGAATGTGATGAAGTATTACTGTGCTGTAAGAATTGAGAAAATAGGATGTTTCAAAAAGACATAGAAAGACTTATGGGAACTGATGAAGAGAAAAGAGAGCAAAATCAGAAGAATAATTTATTTTATTCTACAATATCAATGTTATAAAAATTAACAATTCTGAGGACTTTTATGGACTGATGAAGAATGGAATGAGCAGAGGCAAGAAAACAGTACAATAACAACACTGTAAATAAAAAACAATTTTGGAAACTATAAGAACTGTGATCAATATAATGACCATTTATGATTCAAAAGAACCAATGTTGAACCATGATATACATTATACAGAGGTAATGGACTTAGGGTGCAGAATGAGGCATACATTTTTAATAGTCATTGAGGGAATTTGTTTGGTTTAACTATTCATGTTTGTTACAAAAAAATGTGCTTTCTTTTTTTCCCCTCATGGAATGGGGGCTAGGAGGGAGAAAAAAATAGATTTTTGTTAACTTAAATTAAAACATATATCAGTACATATATGGAATGGTTTCATGAACTTTCAGAAGAGGTCAGTGTATTATTAATTTTACTTCACTGTTTTATTTTGTTACCAAAAACCTCTCATAAAGCAAAACTCACATGTACATGATTGTAATGTAAAAACAAAACAAATTAATAAAACTGGAAGTGTAAAAAATGAAAACAGTGGAGAAATCAACTTTAATTTTCTCATCACTTACGTACTCCATGATAATTATCCCTAATACCCTTTCCATACCATTTTCTTCTTTCCTTTGAATTCTATTCTGGTTAGCACGTATTTTGAGATGCACTGACAAATTATTTACCCCCAGGAGTTTGACCAAGAACATGAATGGTCTATAAACAATTGTGAATAATGTCTGATGGAACTCTAGCCATTTGGCCTTGGGAAAAAAAAATATTACATAGCCTAGTATGCCTGCTAGTATTTGAACAGTTAATGGGGGAAATGCACCAATCATTCACATTTTTGCATTGACTTGAGGCTTATGAAGGAGTTTCTTCACAATGCGGGTGAGGGAAGTGTCATAGGCAGAGTAGAGAATGAAAAAAAAGTATAGTTTGGAGTGTCTTTTCTAGGTTAACACACAATCTGAGTATGACAATCAAGTCTGTCTTTAATTCATTTCTTCTAATGCCAAGATCAGTGCTCTTCCACTACATCACAAATCCTCTCCACAAAGAAAGTGTAGACATTCTATGTTCTTTTCAAAGTAGAGAGCAAGAATCAATGATTAGAAGTTTTACAGAGATTGATAGAACTCATATGTTTTAGATATTTTTAAATAATCAGAATTGGGAAAGAAAGACAAAGAAAAAAGGAAGGAAGGAAGAAAAGAGAAAAGACAAGACAAGAAAGGGAAATAATATTTTGTAGCAAGAAGGGAATTCTCATCATGGAAAGTGTTCTAAGTGGGCTGATAAGGTTATCTGTCAGGAAGATTAAAATTAATAATATCTTTATTCAATGAGCTTTATTACATTACCTTCACAATCTTTTGAATCTAAGATTTTATGATTCTAACACTAGCCCACCCCAATCCATATGATCTGAGATTATCTTTAATATTTTTTTTCACACAGACACAGAGACATATACAGATTCTCTCTCTCTCTCTCTTTCTCACACACACACACACACCCCAATGTTCACACACTCATACACACACATTTGTAAATGAGTGAATAATATTTTAAATGTTTATTTTTTCTCTATTCCCTATCCGTCTTTGAAGCAGTGAAAAATGAGGGATGGAAAACAAGATTTTATACACACACACACGGAGATATATACATATATACACATATACATATACATATGCATACACATGTGTATATGTATGTACACATATATACATATATGTGTATGTGTATATGTACATGGATATGTATATATTCCTTGGCAGGATTTCCCTTATTTCCTTTCATGAGAAGAAAATCAGATGGGTCTTTTTACAGGGAGATGTGTACCACCAAAGAAGTGGACAGTATTGGAAGACCAAAGACTTGTTCTATGGAGCGGGGATATGCTGCCATGTAAATAACTACAAGGTCCCTAAAAGTAGACTGATGCATCTATCACACTGGTGTGTGATAATAGATACTAGTTTGTCCAAGAAATAGAAGTGTGATGCAAATCAGAGGCTCAAAAAGTGACAGTTTATTTGATTAAGTCCTACACTTTAACTGAGTAAGTTAGACAATCTCCCTAGGTTATTTTCCTTTTCTTTCTTAGAGATTTTGTTCCAAGGGGCTGGTAGAGCCTGCTCTGAAAAGTCACATTTGAGTGTGGAGTCAGAAGAAGTAGGTCTGTATACCAAGGTACAGGGCCTAGTACAAAGAGCACTCCCTTTGGAGACTGAAAAACAGGATTCTAATCATACCCTTAAATAATTGCTATCTGTGTGACCTTGGGCAGGTCATCTGGCCTCTCTAATCCTCTTTCTTCATTTGTACACTTGTGAGATTGTACTAAATTACCTTTATGATGCCTTTCAGCTCTAGATCTATGATCCTACCTGTAAAATTAATCAACTAATAAATATTTATTAAGTACATAATACTTTCATTAGCATAAGTAACACTGTAATTTTCTCTAGAGACACAAAAAGAGACAAAGACAGGCCTTTCCCTCAAGGAGTTTACAATCTAATCTGAACAACCTTGGGCATATCATTTAAACTCTTTGAAAATCAAATTATTTCTCTCCTAAAGGACAGCATTAGACTATATGATCTTTAAGAAAATTTTTATATGACAAACTGTTCTGATTTCCATGCTGATGAATCTTTTTGTACGTCTTTTTTTAACTGAATTTTATTTTTGTCTCAATTATATATAAATTTTTTTAAATGAGCTCCAAATTTTCTCCTTGTCTTCCTCCCTTCTTCCCTCCTTGAGAAGACAATTTGATATAAATCATATATGTGAAGTTATGCAAAACATATTTCAATATTAACCATGATGCACAGAAAAAAAAACACTAACCCCTCTCCCCAAAAATATGAAAAATAAAGTTTTTTTTTAAGTATGCTTTGATCTAAATTCATACTCTGTAAGTTCTTTCAAGGGAGGTGGATAGCATTTTTCTTCATAAATCCTTCAGAATTCACTTGGATCATTTTATTGATCAGAATAGCTAAATCTTTCACAGTAGATCATTCTTAAAATATTGCTTTTACTGTGTACAATGTTATCTTGGTTTTGCTAACTTCACTTTGCACTAATTCATATGTCTTCCAAATGTTTTTTAAACCATTCCACTTGTTATTTCTTACAGCACAATCATATTGCATCACGATAATATACCACAACTTGTTTAGCTATTCCCCAGTTGATGGAAATCCCTTCCATTTCCAATTCTTTGCCACCACTAAAAAATCTGCTATAAATATTTGTATACATATAGATCATTTTCCCCTTTTTTCTTTGATCTATTTGAGATACAGACTCAGTAGTGGTACTGTTGGGTCAAATGGTATGAATGGTTTTATAACCCTTTGGGCATAATGTCAAATTTCTCTCCAGTATGGTTGAATCAGTTCATAACTTAACCAACAGTACAATGTCTCAATTTTCCCACATCCTTCCCACTATTTTTCATTTTCTGTCTTATTAGCCAAACTAATTGGTGTGGAGTGACACCCCAGGATTGTTTAAATTTGGATTTCTCTGATTAACAGTGATTTAGAGCAGCTTTTTTTTTTCATATGATTGTTGATGGATTTCATTATTTTGTCGGAAACTGCCTGCTCATATCCTTTGGACTTTTATTAATTAGAGAATGGCTTTTAATTTTATATATTTAACTCAGTTTTCCATATATTTGAGAAATAAGCCCTGTATCAGAGAAATTTTTTTTAACAATTGTGATTATTGTTGTTGCTCAGTTATTTCAGTTGCATCCAACTCTTTGTGACCCTATTTGGGGGTCTTCTTGGCAAAGATACTGAAGTGGTTTTGTCCCTTCCTTCTTCAGCTCATTTTACAGATGATGAAATGAAGGCAAAACTGGTTAAGTGACTTTCCCAGAGTTACAAATTTAGTAAGTGTCTGAGGCTGGATTTGAACTCCTAAAGATGAGTCTTCCTGATTCCAACATGGGTACTCTATCTGCTGTGCCCTCCTAGTTGCCCTGAGAGTTATGATTACTAATTCCATCCTATTTGGGTTCTGTTTATCCTACTCTCTTTCTCTTTTTCCCCTGTCCATTCTCAACAGTGTTTTGCTTTTGACTACCATCTCACCCAATTCTCCCTCCCTCCCTTTTATCAGCCCACCTCCCTTTTCTTATCCCCTTCCCATCCTATTTTTAGTAGGGTAAAACAGATTTCTATGCCCAACTGAGTGTGTATATTGTCCCCTTTTTGAGCCAATTATGAGGGGAGTAAATTTCAAGTGTTCCCCATCTTCTCTTTTATTGTGAAACTCTTTTGCACCTCTTTTATGCAATATAATTTATTCCATTCTATGTCTTCCTTTACCCTTCTCCCAGTACATTCCTTTCTCACCTTATAATTTTATTTTTTAACATATCATTCTATCATATTCAACTCATACTCATGTTGTCTGTGTATAATCCTTCTAACTGCCCTAATAATGATAAAGATTTTTTAGGAATTACAAGTAGCACTTTCCTATATAGGAATGTAAGCAGTTCAACCTTATTGAATCCCTTATGCTTTCTTGCTCCTGTTTACCTTTTTATGTTTCTCTTCAATATTATGTTTGAAAGTCAAATGTTCTATTCAGCTTGTGTTTTTTTCATCAAGAATGCTTAAAAGTTGTCCCCTGAATGATTATACTGAGTTTTGCTGGGTATGAGATTCTGAACTCCTTTGCCTTCCAGAATATCTTATTCCAAGTGCTCTTACCCTTTAATGCAGAAGTTTTAAATCCTGTGAATCTGACTGTGACTGTACTATCTTTGAATTGCTTCTTTCTGGTTACTTGGAATATTTTTTCTTTGATCTTAGAATCCTGGAATTTGGGTAGAATATTCCTGTGAGTTTTTTTTTTGGGGGGGTTGTTTTGTTTTGATTTTGTTTTTGTTTTAGATCTACTGCAGGAGATTATTAGTACATTCTTTCCATTTCTATTTTATGTTCCGGTTCTAGAATATCAGGGTAGTTTTCCTTGGTAATTTATTGAAAGATGATGTTCTGTTCTTTTTCCTTTCTTTTTCCAGGTTCTTTTTAATTATCATGGCTTTCTGGTAGTCCAATAATTTTTAAATTATCTCTCCTTGATCTTTTTCTAGGTGAATTGTTTGTTTTTCAATGAGATATTTCAAAGTTTCTTCTATTTTTAAAAAAAAATTATTTTGATTTGTTTTATCGTTTCTTGATATCTCACAAAGTCATTTGTTACCACTTGACCAACTTTAATTTTTAAAGAGTTATTTTTTTCCTACTAAACTTTTGTACCTCCTTTTTCCATTTGGCCAATTCTACTTTTTAAGGAGTGGTTCTCCTCAGTAGACTTTTTGACTTTTTTTTTTTTTACCATTTGGCCTATTCTGTTTTTATGGGGTTATTTTCCTCAGTATGTTTTCTTCCTCTTTTACCAAACTATTGATTACTTTTTTTAATCATAATTTTCTTACATCGCTCAATTCTTTTTCATACTTTTCCTTTACCTCTCTTAGTTGCTTTTTAAACTCTTCCACAAATTCTTGTAGGGCCTAAGACAAATTCTCACTTTTCTTTGAAGCTTTGGAGATATGAATTCTCCCCCCGCCCAGGTTCCAGTCACACCTTTTTAAAAAAAAATTCAATTTATCTATTTTTAGTTTTCAACATTCACTTCCACAAGATTGTGAGTTCCAAAATTTCTCCCCATCTTGTAACTCCCCCACCCCAAAATGGCATGCATTCTGAATACCCCTAATCTGCCCTCCCTTATATCTCCCCCACACACTTCACTTATCCCCTTCCCCTTCAATTTCCTGTAAGGCAGGATAGATTTATATACCCCATTTCCTGTATATCTTATTTCCCAGTTGCATGTGAAAAAATCTTTTTAATCTTTTGTTTTTTAAATTTTGGGTTCCAAATATTCTCCCTTCCTTCCTCCCCACTCATCCTCATTGAGAAGGCAAACAACTCAACATAGGTTGTACATGTGCAGTTATGCAAAACACTTCCTTAGTAGACATGTTGTGAAAAACTAACTCTATTTCCCTTAATCCTATCCTGCCTCCCCATTTATTCCTATTCTCTCTTTTGACCCTGCCCTTCTCTAGAAGTGTTTACTTCTGATTACCCCCTCCCAAAACCTCCCCTCCCTTCTTTCATCCTCCTGTTCTCTTTTCCTCTTCCCCTCCTACTTTCTGTAGGGTAAGATAAATTTCCAAACCCAATTGAGTGTGTATGTTATTCTCTCCTTAAGCCAAATCCAATGAAAATAAGATTCACTCATTCCCTTTCACCTTTCCCCCATTTCCCTTCCACTGTAAAAGCCTTTTCTTGTCTGTCTCATGTGAGATAATTTACCTCATTCTACCTCTCCCTTTTTCTTTCTCCCAGTATAATCCTCTCTCACCCCTTAGTTTTATTCTCCTGATATTACCCTTTCATCTTCAACTTACCCTGTACCCTCTATTTATCTATCTATCTACCTATCCATCTATCTATCTATCTACATACATATAATTTTTTCCCTCCAACTACTCTAATACTGACAAAGGACTCATGAGTTACAAATATCTTTCCATGCAGAATGTAAACAGTTCAACCTTACTAAGTCTCTTATGATTTCTCTTTCCTGTTTACCTCTTCATGTTTCTCTTCACTCTTGTACCTAAAAGTCAAATTTTTTGTTCGTCTCTGGTCTTTGCATCAAGAATGCTTGAAAGTCCTCTACCTCACTGAATTTCCATTTTTTTCACTGAAGGACTATACTCAGTTTTGCTGGGTAGGTGATTCTTGTTTGTAATCCTATCTCCTTTGCCTTCCAGAATATCATATTCCTAGCCCTGTGATCCTTTAATATAGATGCTGCTAAATCTTGTGTTATCCTGATAGTGTTTCCACAACATTTAAATTGTTTCTTTCTTCCTGGTTGCTTGCAATATTTTCTCCTTGACCTGGGAAATCTGGAATTTGGCTACAATACACCTAGGAGTTTTCCTTTGGAGATCTCTTTCAGGAGGTGATCGGTGAATTCTTTCCATTTCTATTTTGCCGTAAATATATGGCAAACAAAATATTTGTTTTAAAATATCAGGGCAGTTTGCCTTGATAGTTTCTTGAAAGATGATGTCTAGGCTCTTTTTTTGATCATGGCTTTCAGATAGTCCAATAAATTTTAAATTCTTTCTCCTTGATCTATTTTCCAGGTCAGTTGTTTTTTCCAATGAGATATTTCACATTGTTTTCTATTTCTTTTTAATTCTTTTGAATTTGTTTTACAGTGTCTTGATTTCTCATACAGTCATTAGCTTCCAATTGCTCCATTCTAATTTTAAGGAAGTATTTTCTTCAGTAAGCCTTTGGACATCCTTTTCCATTTGACCAATTTTGCATTTTAAGGCATTCTTCTCTTTATTGGCTTTTTGGACCTCTTTTGCCACTTGGGTTCGGCTATTTTTTAAGATGTTATTTTCCTCAGTATTTTTTGGGTCTCCTTCAGCAAGCTGTTGACTTGTTTTTCATTATTTTCTGGCATCACTTTCAGTTTTTCCTTTACTTCTCTTACTTGCTTCTCAAAATCCTTTTTGAGCTCTTCCATGGCCTGGGACTGATTCCTATTTTTCTTGGAGGCTTTGGATGTAGGAGCTTTGACTGTGTTGTCTTCTTCTGGTTGTATGTTTTGATCTTCTTTGTTACCAAAGAAAGATTCTATGGTCTGATTCTTTTTGTGCTGCATGCTCAGGATCCTAGCCAATTACTTGAGTTATAAACTCTTTGTTAAGGTAGGATTCTGCTTCCAGTGTGGAGAATGTACTGTACCAAGCTTCAGGGTTTTGTGCACATGTTTTCAGAGATACTTCTAGAGACCTAAAAATTTTCAGTTCTTCCAAGGCGCTATCATCAAGGGAGAGGTGTTTACTTCTTTCCTGGCCTGTTCTCTAGTCTATGAGTGAGCACAATCACTCTTTTCTGTCTTGGAACTGTGAGGAGAATTCTTCTACACTGCCACTACAAGCTCCACCATGCCAGCACTCCTCCTTGCCCCAGGACTGCCGCCCAGAAGTGTGACCCAGATCTAAGCATGGGCAAAGCAAGAGAATCCTGCAGTAGCAGATAGATCTCAGATCTCTGCAATCCCCCTCTGATCAGCCACTCAATTCCCCCTCAGTCTGTGGGCCAGAAGCTGCCCTGGGGCTGCACTTGGAGAACGTGGCTGGAACCCTGAGCTTCTATCTCACCCTCTCACTATAGACACAGACTTTTCTTACTGACCTTCTAAATTGTCTTTGGCCTTCATGGATTAAGGAGTCTGGAATCCACCACAGCTGCCTGTGATTCAGTCCCCTGAGGCCTGCTCCACCTACACTGAAGCCTGTGAGGCCATGCCAAACTGTGCTTCTCTCCTAGCCTGGCGCAATATATCTTTCAGATCACACATCCAAGTTGTCTCGGACAGGAAATTTGTTTCACTCTGTCTTTTTGTGGGTTCTGCTGCTTCAGAATTTGTTTAGAGCCATTTTTATGGGTATTTGGAGTGGAGAGGTTTGGGGGAGAGCTCAAGCAAGTCACTGCTTTTATTCCACCAAGACAGCAGTTTTAACTTATTTTCTTCTGAGTTTTTGTGTTTTCAACTTCCTTGTCACCACAATACCTTTTTAAGGACAGGTTATTTTTTGTTGTTTGCCATTTTCCCAGCCTATTTCTTGATTTTTAACTTTCGGTTAAAGTGGGGCTCTGTACTCTGAATAAAGGGAGCACTGTCTCAAGCTTCAGATGTATTTATTTATTTATTGTCTGGTGTGTAGCTGTTTTCAAAATTAGTCCTGGAATTGTGTACGTTTTCAGCTCTTTAAAGGTGCTGTGAATGAAGAGGTGTGGTCACTGGCCTGTGTTTTGGTCTGCGAGTGACCACAGGCACTCTTTTCTTCCCTGGAACTGCGACCATGATGCCCATAGCCCTGTAGCCACAAGCTCTCATTTGATAGTGCTCCTCCTCATCCTTGGACCAGAGCCCGGTCTGCAGCTCAGATCCATGTATGGGCAATGCAACACAGTCCTGCACATGATGGCAACAAAAGGTCCCCTCTAATCTCCTTTGAATCATTTGTCTGACCCTCTCACCGTCTGTGGGATGAGAGCTCCAGGAGCAACTGCTGCTCCTTCAGTTGCCTCCTAAGGCCTTTTGCTGGATTGAAGGAACATTGTCTGTGTTGGGCTGCACTCCACTCTCACTCCACTGAGACCGACCTTTCTTACTGACCTTTTAAGTTGTAAGTGGGTCAATACCTCCACCACAGTAACCGCTTACATCTTTGAAACTATCTAATGCTGTGCTGAGTATTCAGTCATTCATTCAAGAAAATGCCATGATCTTATTCATAATTAGACAATGAATCAGGGGGGAAAAAAGAGATAAGACAGAGATTCCTTGACTTTTGAAACAGGATTTGTGCTGGAATATGATCAGTAATTATTCCTCTCAGTATAGCATACTACCCAAGCAAGCAACTTCTATTAATCCTTCTAGCCTCAGTTTTCAATATCTGTAATACTGGGATAAAAATAACATCTACTTCACAGTATTATTGTGACAAAAATAAAATAATATAAAGTGCTTTGCGAACTTTAGAGTAATATGAAGATGTTAGCTAGGAGTATTAAAACAACAGATATTACCCTTTTACCAACTTCTTTGGACACTAAGAAGGAGAACACCTCAAAACAGACATTTACGAAAACCATTCTCCTTTAAGAGAGATAGCAACTATGGGGACGCTATCATTCCTACCTTGGTATCAGGAAGAACAAGGATCAACTCTTCCCTCTAATGCATATTAGTTATGTCTCTATAGGCAAGTCATTTAACACACAAATAACCTAAGCAACAGTAAGCTATAGCTAAATTGAAGCACTGTCTAGATTTATACTGATGATGCAGTATTTTGTTTTGGAGATGGACCTAGTTCAAACTCCATCTCTGACTATATCACAAAGGAAAAGTCATTTAGTCTCTCTGATTCTTACTTTGCTTGTTAGTAAAATGGGAGTAATAGCCCCCAACTTACAGAAATGTTGTGAAGCTTAAGTGAGATCATGTTTGTCAAGTTCTTTGCAAACTTTAGAGTACTACACTATGTAAATGTCAATATTAACATCTTCCTCCTCCTCTCACCTCATCTCCCCACCAACACCACCACCATCATCATCATATTGTAACCACCATCACTATCATCATTCGTAGTTTGAGTATTTGACACTGGACTTGGAGTCCTGGGTTCAAATCTTACTTCAGACACTTACTGATTATATGTCTCCAGACAAGTCAGTCAATTTGTTTGTGTACCTGAGGTTCTTCATTTGGAAAATGAGAGAGTTTGTACTCAATGTTAATGGAGGTCCCTTCCAGCAATAAAAGCTAAGATCCTATGATTTATGATCAGTGGAGGGAGTTTCCCTATTAGGAGCCTCTTACATTGGAGAAACCCTTTGGATGAGGCAATGAGCAGGTGAGAATCTTTCTTGTCTATGTTTTGTTAACAGAATGTCAGAATGTCAGGGTTTTTTTTTTTTCTCTTGAAATTGTTCAAATAGCAACCAGTTAAATCTAACTTATTGCAGCTAGGAAATTCTGCCAGTCAGCTGCCATATCAAGCATTCTCAGACACTCATCTGGAAGATATGCTTCTTGTTCTAAGGTGCTGTTATGGTCATTCAAATGAAATGTTGAACCCTCTTTTGAATTTGGTTTACCCAGAATGACTCAGTGCTCTGTAACACTATTGCTGCTAAATCTCTTCTAGCCCTGAGATTCACTTTACTCTGTTTCAGGGAAAGAAACGAAGATGATAACTTTGTTGAATCATGAATATTATTAATGACTAAACTATTTACATATGCCAATGGTTTATTCTTCTAAATTAAAGTTCCCTACTAACTAAAGAAGTTGGGTGGCAGTATTTCCTTGGCATATTCATGATAAAATGGCCAGGCTTTTTGGTATGTAATTATAATATATAGAGATTTAATAGAGACAAAGTACAGTTTGTAATATGTGTATGTATAAGTTTTCATAGTATGACTAAAGTCCATGAAAAGTAAATGATATTTCCTTATACCTGTGGTCTACTTTTAACCTGAGTTATTGATTAAAGTAAAAATCAAGAAATGACAGTAATCTCTTGCAGAACATACTTCCCAGAACAAGGGAGAAGATGAGCAAATTAGTCTTTCCTAGGCCCTGCAAAATGGGGGTAAGATTGATCTTATCTAAAACCTTCAGAGGAAAGATTTTTCATAGAAGTTCAATTACGATACTGTCATTTTCTTGTACAGCATATTGTATTTACAAAATGAATATTATGAATATTTCAAATAAAACATAAGCAGTAATATAATTTATATGTAACTTATTCTATTTTACTTGCAAAACTGTTCGACATTTTCATATGGTGATGAAATATGCCCTACTGATGGATACCCTTTTTGTTATTTGAAATTTAAGATACAGGAAATTCATGAAGATCATTTGGCTATATTTTTCTTGGTGCATAGATTGAATGAATATTAAATTAAGTTTTGTAGGGATAGGAGAATCCAATTTAACAAAATTCATAGGTTTTGACATCAAACTGCAATGAAAACTCTGAAACGTTGAGTTTCAGATCAAAACATGAGTTTTGAAATACAATATTTCTGTTACATCTATTCATTTATTTCATCCCTGGTTAATCCTAAAAGCAATTTCAAAGAATAATTTTTATTGCATGTATAGCCTTGTCTAAAACATATCTTTCTTAATTGAGTTTTCACTTGAAAAATGGCTATTTCAGGTTTATATTTTGTTTTTGAGTGGGAGGGCAGGAATAGAATGGTAGAAGTTTCATTAACCTGGGAAGGTTCATTTAAGAAAAAAAAAAGCTGGAATTTCCCAAGAAGAGAAATACTGATGAGTCCTTCAGAGCTTTTTGATAAATAATTTTGTTGTTCCCTAGCAATGGGTGGAGGAGTTTAAACTTTTTCAATCTGGGATAGAAGAAATATCTGAGAACAAGAGTCTTACATTCAAAATGTTGTTATAAAACAGATTCAATTCCATTCAACAAATAGTGATCTAACTACTACTTACATGGGATGAGCAACAATTATAGCAATAAAAATAATGAAATAGTGTATGAGCATTTTAATCAAAGATTCAGAAAGCCAGCAACATCACTGACTACCTAGCCCAATCCTATCATTTAATAGATGAGTAGAAGTATAACAACTTGCTGAAGATCACAAATAATAATAAAAAATCACTTATCATTTATTTAGTATGTAAAGGCTTCAAATCACTTTAGAGATATTAGCTCATTTTACCCTCATAACAACCATGGAAGACAATGAGAGAGAAATTAAGGGACTAGTCCAAGGTCATAGAGCTTATAAGGCTCTGAATTGAACTCAGGCCCTCCTCACTCCAGGTCCAGCACTCCATTCTGCTACCTTACTGCTTTGAATTAAGTAGCAGAGTCTCTTAGACCATATTCCATTGCCTTGCTACCTCTTCCCTTTATTTATTTTCTTCCATAACATAATCATAGCTCTTTGAGGATAGGAGTCTCTTGCATTTTCTCTTGGCAACTCCAGAGCTTATCAAAGTACCTGGCACATAAAAAGTACTTAAGTGGACTTTTTTCATCCATTCATCCTAAGAATATTATTATTGTTCTATATTTGTAGAGAAATTATCTCTATACTGATAAAATCATTTATTCCTTCAAGAAAATAGATTTTTTCTAACAGTGGTTAACAACTTGATGGGGAAATACAGATAACACTCATGAAACAACTAGTAGACCATATAATCAAATTCTCATCATTTTTTCCCAGAGAAGGAAGAAATTAACTAGTCAGTCAACATATTTTTGTTGAGAAGCTGCTATTTAAAAGTAAAGAGCCTCCTAATCAACCATTGATAACTTGTCCTAATACCAATGAAGAATGGACTGTGATTGTCATATTTTAGCTATGTTCTTGAATACAGATGGCCTACATCTTTTGTTAATCTTATTGAAACATTACAGAATTTCTGAGTTGTAAGTTGTAAGTTCATTTAATCCTATTGATACCAAGAAGGAATTACGTGTACCATGCTCACAAAATGTAGTCATCTGATCTTTGCTTCAAGACTACCAATAAAGAGCAATATACTACCTATTAAGGCAACTACTACCTATTAAGGCCGCCAATTTTGCTTTGGATACTGTTGTTAAGAAACTTTTGTTTGTTTTTTGTTTGTTTGTTAGCTGTTGTTGTTGAGTCATTCAGTTGTGTCTAGCTCTTTGTTACCCCCGTGGGGTTTTCTTGGCACAGATATTTGAATACATTTCCTTCTCTGGTTTTCACCATTTCACAGTTGAGAAAACTGAGGCAAAGAGAGGTTAAGTGACTTGCTCAGGGTCACATGTTTAGTAAATATTTGAGCCTGGATTTCAACTCAGGTCTTCTTGACTTCAGGCCAAGCACTCTGTCCACTACGCCACCTAGCTATCCTTTCCTATTTTACCTTTCATCAAACTTAACTCTATCTCTTTGGAATTTCCACTGAGTACTTCAAATAATTCCCTCTAAGGTCAATTGGAGTAAGTCTATCTTCCCTTCCAAAAGATAACAAGACCTTCAAATGCCTTAGGAACTATAGTATCCCTTCTGGGTCTTCTCTTCTTCAGGATCTATAGCTCAATGCCTATTTAGTCCCCTGTGAACTTGAAAGCTTTCATAGATACCCTCCTCTAGGCAAAGCACCTCTGCACAGATCATCAGTGATGAGCTAAATTAAACCTTTCAAAATAGCACTAGTTTTAATGTTTTTCTTTCTGGCACTGAATGTTAAAACTTCAAAAGGAGAATGGAAACTGAGAAAACAGACCAGTGTTGGAAATCACATCTGGCACCTCACCAAAGACAGAAGGCATTGTGTTCTCAGTTGTCACCACCCAGAAATGCCCAGAAATTGCAGATTTCTAAGCTGGAAGAAGGATTTTATACCCTCAGATATTTTGGTATATGATGGGTGTTATGATGTAATTAGACTACTGTTATTGAAAAATATCCATATCCCTTGTGAGAATGCTTGCTGCTTGAAATGGTTTTGAGTAATTCCTTTTAATTGAGTAACTTTCATATGGAAATGTCTCAGAGAAAAGGAGGTATCAGTTTGCAATTCACAAAATTAATGAAGGAATTGAAAATTCTTCATCCTTCCCCCATCCGCCCCAAACTAAGGGAGTTCGATGCATGTTGAAGACATTAGTGAGGATTAGGGTTTGGCTTCAATATTAAGTGGCAACCACAAAAAAGTGAATCTAGGAGGTAAAAATGACTTGAGGATAGTGAGAAGATGCAGATTCCCAAACCATAAGTATGAGACACAACATAAAAATCCAGGCAGACTTTTATGGCTTCCATCTGCCAGGACAGGTTGGAAAAGTTACTACCCTTTGTATGGGAATAGTGAAGGCAATTGATGGCCAAGTCCCAGAGATGATGTTAGGTTCTTCAGTGGATAGAGTGCTGGACTGTGTCAGGGAGACTCAAGTTCATATCTAACCTCCCACTTCACAGCTGGGCAAATCATTTAACTTCTGTAAGCTCTCAGTTTCCTCATCTGTAAAATTGTGATAATAATAGTTTCTACTTACCTCTTAGGGTTATTATAAACATAAAATGAGATGATATCTGTAAAACACTTTGCAAACTTAAAAGTACTCTGTAAATGCTAGCTTTGGGAAGGCATGGCAAGCAACTCCAGTATCTTTGCCAAGAAACCCCATGGAAAAATCCATGGGGTCACATAGAATCAGACAAAATTGAATGACTGAATATCAATGCTGGCTATAATTAGTTGATGTCTTCAATCCGAAGCAAAGCAAACATGGCATCAGATAGTCCACATTCAGATTCTTGCCCTGTTGTTTATAACCTGGGTGACACAGAATATGACACATAATCTTCCAAGACTCATTTTCCTTACTTGGAAAAAGAGGAAATGAAAAGAAATGCTGTTGTGATCTTAAGCAATTTTTTTCATTCTCACTCATTTTACCATAATTATACTAGGGAGGCAGCAAATCTGGATTGGATACAACTATCACTAAGGACATCTGGGGATGACATAACCTCAATATTCTGCACTGGAAAGAGTCTAAGGATACAATGAGATAACCTATATAAAGCACTTCAAAAACCTTTAAACATCATTTAAAAACTAATTGTTATTATTGTTGCTGTTATTATTATTACTATTAGTAGTAGTAGTAGTAGTAGTAGTAGTAGTAGTAGCAGGTTTGATATAAGTAAAATCTTTTTGCTAATTTGCCCATTAAAGTTATCTGCATGTGCACTGGGTATTATGGAAGGTTATCAGAACTGTATCTTCGAAGGAGAGGCTGAAAAACCACTTGTTGGGGATCATCATCATCATCATCATTATCATATACATGTGTATAGTTATTTATGATTTGCAAAGAACTTTATGAATATTATCTCATCCAGTCCCCACAATAAAAATCCCCACCTAAACATCCAGAAAGATCAAGAGGACAGTAGATGCTAAGATTGTTCTCATTTTACAGATTATGAAACCGAGGGGGTTAAAGGCTTAATACCTCATTCCATCTCCTTACAATCAATAAAGCATTTATTAAATACATAATACGTTCCAGAAATTTTGCTAAGTTGTGGAAAACAAATAAAAGTAAAATCACCCGCTAACCTCAAAGAGTTTACATGCCGATATAGAAAGATATAGTTATAAGTACATAGTGACATAAAATATAGAGAAGATGCAATGTAATTCCAAGTATGTGTGGCCTCAAAGATACATGCTTAACTAACATCAGTTCTTCCTGCTTTCCATTATTCCTCCTTTCCTCCACCACCTCCTCCTCCTCCTCCTCCTCCTCCCACCCTCCTCCACCTCCTCCTCTTCTTCCTCCTCCTTCTTCTTCTTCTTCTTCTTCTTCTTCTTCTTCTTCTTCTTCTTCTTCTTCTTCTTCTTCTTTTTCCTCCTCCTCTTCTTCTTCTTCCTCCTCTTCTTTTTCTTCTTCTTCTTCCTCTTCTTCTCCTTCTCCTCCTCCTCCTCCTCCTGCTCCTGCTCCTGGACCTCCTCCTCCTCCTGCTCCTTCTCCTTCTCCTTCTCTCTCTCTCTTTCTCTCTCTCTCTGTCTCTCTCTGTCTGTCTTTCTCTCCCTCATTGCAGGGAATAAAACATGTTTGTAGAAATAACATTTTGAGACAATGAATATAAACTAGAATTGAAGTGAGGAATGACTGAATTTAAGTCCTGCTTCTGAGCCATACTGGGTGTGTGACCCTGGGTATTAATGTGACCTCAGTACTCTAGGTCAGCATCGTCAAAATAGAAATGCAGGATTAAACTTTAAATAAGGATTCCTGCCAGCCACATAATTACTTCATTCTAAAATGTAATAATATCTATGTTTTATTTTCTTTTCATTTATTGTGTTAAATATTTCTGAATCCTGTTTTAATCTGGTTTGGACTAGGCTACATGTGGTTCACGCGCTGTGTTTGCTACATTGGCTCTAGGTGACATATATTATAACTTATAGAGAACATACAAGCCTGCATTAGCAGAAGGTATTTCATCACTGAGGACATCCCTATAACATTAAAGTCACAAATATATCCCCAAATTTTTACTTACATTAATATTTTTAATGTATATAATATTTTTCCCCAATTGCATGTATAAATAATTTTTAACATTCATCATTGTTTAAAATTTCGAGTTCTAAATTCTCTCCCTCCCTCCACTTCCCATTCATTGAGAAGGCAAGCGATTTCATACAGCTTCTACATGTGCAGTCATGCAGAACATGCTTCCATATCAGTCATGTTGTGAAAGAAAACACAGTAGGTTAATATTTCTAAAAATCTTTGATTCCATCTCTGTAGATGAAAGCTAGGGTTTTACAGGGTACAGGGTACGATAACCACTTTTATATATTTTCTAAATTACTCTTTCCTTTCCCCCCACCCCACATTGGAATCAGTAACATTATTTCTGTGACACTATTTGGATATAAAATTAGACTCTAACACCAACCTTGTCTAAATAATAGCCTTCATAAATGCCAATGGCCAAAATCAAAATCATTAGTCTGGTGGCAAAAATAAATGAGTTCCTCAACAAAGAGAATAATTAATCTAGAGTTCTAAAGAACCAAAGAGATCTGCTCTAGTTCTCTCATTTTACAGATGAGGAAATTGAGGACTCAAAACATTAAATGACTTGCCCAAAGTCACACTGTAAGTAACAGGATGGATTTGAGCTTGGATTCACAATGCTTTTATTAGAGAGCAACCCAGGTCTAATGTCAAAGGTACTTGATTGGGTATCAAACAGGCCTCTGTTCAAATCCCGACTCTGCTACTGACTACAATGTAACCTTCAAGATGCTTTATCTTTCTGTGCCTCATTTTTCTCATAAGGAAACTGAAGTGTGGCAGAGGAAAAGATGTTCTCTGAGGGCCCTTCTAGCTTTAAATTTCATGTTAAACTTTCTCTGTTCCTTTGACCATTACATGGAGAGTAAGGGGAATTTATAGCCAAATGGTGTTATGAAAATAATGTTATTGCTTCGAAAATAATTTTTGGGGGATGGAGATTTAGAAGTATATAAAAGTGATTGTGGTGTCCTATCAAACCCTAGCTTTCTGGAAAGCTTTCAATTCCTAAGTTTTTAATAATTGCCTAAGGCTTCTTCCATAATGTACTGAGTATCTGGATCCTTTGGCAGTCCAGACTCTCATTAGCATCTGGAGAATTCGGCTGCGAAGGGATCCGAAGTTATTTGAAGATCAGGAAGCAGACCAGAAAGACTCATACAAGCAGAGGCAGTTAAATAGTCTGGGAGAAAAATCAACATTCAGAACAAAGAAACAGAGAGTGAAGGAAAAGAGATTGAGAGACAATGTTAAAAAGGCAGATAGAGAGACAGGATGACAGAGTGAGAAAGACCAAGGAGAAAGACCAAGAGAACCGAGAGAGAGAGAGAGAGAGAGAGAGAGAGAGAGAGAGAGAGAGAGAGAGAGAGAGAGAGGCAGATGGAGATAGAGAAAAAAAACAAACAGATAAACAGAGAGACACAAAGAGAGATACAGAGAGACAGAAACAGAGGCAGAGAGAATCAGACAGGGAGAGATTACCAGAAACAGAGAGACAAAGGCAGGAAAAAGATATAGAAAGACTGACAGAAAAGAGAGAGACAGAGAAAGATAGACACACACACACACACAAAGAGAGACAGAGAGGAGAGAGAGACAGAGAGAAAAACAGAGAGTCAGAAAGATCAAGAGGACAGAGATAGAGACAGTTACAGAGACAGCCAATGAAATAGAAATAAAAACAGAGAGACAGAAATAGACAGATAAACAGAGACAGACAAAGAAGCAGAGAAATCCAGAAACAGAGAAACATGCAGAGAGAAGAGACAGAGAGACAGAGAGAGATAGAGACAGAGAGACAGAAACAAAGAAAGAATATCATATAGACTTGAGCAACAATTTGCTAGAGGGACTGACTTTAGAATGCCAAGATAAGAGAGACTCAGCATTACTTAAAATATATAGGAAGCAAGAAAAGGGAAGGGGGTGGACTTTGAAGAATAGCTCTAAAAACAATTATCAAGCAAGTAATGTAAGTTAGGTTTTAACACACCCAAATGAAGAGCGATGTTCTATCATAACAACTGATATCAGCGTAGTGTCTTTACATTTATCAAAGCCAAGACAGCATTTTGAATAAATAAGCTCATGTCATCCTCAAAAGAACCTTGTGAGTCAGGTAATTAAACACCCATATGGACCTGCAATTACGTTGTTGAAGTTCCCTTCAACTATGCAAATGGTAAGCCATTTTTCCTTCCCATTCTGTACAATTCTTTGAGTCTTCCCCTCTGCTTGCCACAAGTCAAAATCTCCCTCATTAGCTGGGGTCTTATATGCTTTCCCTTAATATTTTAAGGATGCCAGTAGAACACATAATTTCTCCATCAATTATATCTCACCCTCACCACATGAACACACTCCCCCCCCTTTTTTTTTAATCACACCTGTATTTCCTATTCTCTGATCTTCTTGGTATCTTTATTTGTCATGCATTTCAACCTGCTTAACCCCCTTATCTGCCCCTGGAATTTTATCTCATTTTTAAATTCTTCAGATATTGTCATGTTCTTTGACTTACAGACAAATAACAAGAACAGTCACCTATTAGTATATATAATATATATATACTTATATATATGTATATATATATATATACACACACACACATACACACATATATATGTATATGTATATGTACATGTATATGTATATGTGTGTATATATGTATGTATATATACATATATGTGTGTGTGTGTATGTATATGTGTGTGTGTATGTATATATGTATGTGCGTATATAAATATGGGGGAGCTAGGCAATGGGGTTAAGTGAGTTGCCCAGAGTCACACAGCTAGTGAGTATTACATGTCTAAGGCTGGATTTTAACTCAGATCCTCCTGACTCCTGGGCCAGTACTCTATCCAAGTGCCACCTAGCTGTCCCTACCTATTACTTTGGTTTTTTTTTTGTGTGTGTGTCTGTGTGTGTGTGTGTGTGTATGTGTGTGTATGTTTAGTGAGGCAATTGGAGTTAAGTGACTTGCCCAGAGTCAACACACCTAGGAAGTATTATGTGTCGGAGGCCAGATTTGAACTGGATCTTTATCCACTGTGCCACCTAGCTGCCCCTCCTATTAGTATTTTTTTAAGGGTCTTTCATTTTCATTTAAAATTTGAGGTTATTAAAGGAGCTCTGACATTCCCCAAAGGTAGTCTAGCCCTTTCTAATCCTAACTCATTCTGGGTCCAAATCACTCATTTTAGTTTCTGTTCAAGATTACATATAAGTTGTTCACTCAACTTTTCATCATTGTCTAAACAATAGATCTACTTTATCCACTTCTTTTTTCTTGTGTAGATGATAAGGCCAATAATTGTCTCATAAAAAAAATACAGAGGAAAAATTGAAGACTAAAAACAGTTTTAATAAAACTTGGTAAGATACTTTACCTAGCAGAAAATGAAAGACACCTGAAAATATTTATTTTTAATTATCAATGACAGTAAAGCCATCAGAGTCGCACGTCTCTGTAGAAAATCATTAGAATTAGCACAAAAGAGAACAAAACCAATACCTGAAGTAGATCAGGTATATATAGAGAAGATCCAGTTTGTATCCCCATGTTATTATCACCATAAGGAAATTGAGACAGAGGTCAAATGATTTGCCTGTGGTCATACAGCTAGTAAATATTTGAGACTAAATTAGAACTCAGATCTTCTTGACACCAGACCCCATTTATCCACTCCTCTATCTTACTCCCTCTAGGCAAATACAAAATATATAGAAAAAAATTAGAACTTTACTAATACTGAAAAATTATGAGGTTAAAACCAACTGTCCTATATTGCTACTTTCCTGTCTATGCAAATGTTTCATGATGATGATCCACATAGAAATTGAGGACAATGTTAATAAGCACTTTAATAAGGAGCATTCTTTTGGAAGTAATATTCCATGGTAGACTCACCATCACACAACTGACTTAAAGATGTATAGAGTATAAAATGCTACTATGTTCATTTTTGGTTGATAATATTAAAACAGTAACAACATAATCCAGCAGAGCAAAGAATGCCTTAGAGAATCTCTTTCAGCAAGGTGTCTCTCATTCGTATATCAAAATTACTCAATAGTTCTTGAAATATATGATTCAACCAAAATCTTTGTTCCAGTTGTTTGTTTTCTTTTTTTTTTTTTTCTGATTGCTAATTTCAAGTGAGGCATAAAATGAGAGGCATACACTCACGAAAAGTCTCGGTATCTGTCATGGCAGAGATTCAACAAAGAGTCCATATTGAAGATCTATTCCCTATAAATACTGAAGTCCTCCATGTGCTCTTGATGGTGGATAACATTGTCCAAATTACTACATACCCACTATATATCATTATTCCTATTAATCAGATAAGGAAATTAAGATCCAGGCAGCAACTTGCCCAGGGTCACACAAGTGCCTGAGGCAGAATTAAACTCAGTATTTCTGACTCCATGTTTAAGGGATATAGTCCTGCACTGGGCATCAAGAAGATCTGGCTTAAATCTTTCTGTGACTCAATTTCTTCATTTGTAAAACTGAAAGAATAATAGTTCATTTTTTATAACGTTTTATGGTTTGCAAATGTTTCAAATATATTATCTCATTTGATAGTTGTCAGGATGCTTAATGGATAGGGAGCTGGGTTCTAGTTCCACCTCTAACCAATACTGACTGAGATGTCATTTAAATTCTCAGTGCTCTAGGCAACTTTCTAATACTATATACAAATTGCAGAGAAGGTGCTGTGACAAATGAAAAACCCAACAGACAGAGTTTCTGGATAACTAATAATCAATTTATTAATTAGGCTAGCTAATAATTAATAGATTGATGATCAGTTATTTCTCTCAGGTAATCAAAGACAAAGATGTGAAAAGACTGGAAGCCTTAGTATACTTTTAGAAAAAAAGGTGCCTTGACAGGTGAAAATCAACCCTAAGTTTTGAATAGCTAATGAGGATGTGGGCTAAAAGGCTGGGTTTCAGGCCTGCATAATCAGCTCATCATTTAAAGAAGGGAGACTCTGAATCATCCTCATCTTCAGTGGATGGGATGGTTCCTGAAGGTGCCAGGGAAAGAGCACAGGTAGTTTGGAGAGCAATGATGGCAAGATGTGCACTGGGTTGCTAAAGAATGTCTCCTACGTGTTTGTTACATTTAAAGGTAATGAGGAATTTAAGAGATCACACACGCAGACTATATGTGTATGTGTGTGTCTGTATGTATATATATATATATATATACACACACACAAACACATACACATACACATATATACACACACATATACACACATATATGTATATATGTATGTATATATGTATGTTTTTATGTATATGTACATCTATATATGTATATATGTTTGTATTTATGTATATATGTATGTGTGTATATATGCATACATGCATATATGTATATGTACATATCCATTATTTTACAGTTGAAAAAAGTGAAATCCAGAAACATTTAATGCCTTAGTGGGTAAAGATACACAATAAATAGCTGAGATAATACTGGACCTCAGATATCTTGACTCCAAAACCAGTTCTGAAGTGGACAAACAGAGATCAGAGAGACTTCTTGCAATTATTTTATTCACAAAAGCAGTTGGTAGCAGTGGGATGGTGGGGCCTACACCAGGCACCCCTGAAATGCAAGAACCCAGCTGGTTTGTGGGCAGGTGTCAAGGTTTCTTTAAGTTTCATATAGAAATTTTCTCTCTCCATAAGCTTCATACTAGTTAACATTGATTGGAGAATTTCTATTGGTAATCTTTAAATGAAAAGTCAGAAATCAGGATGGAGGGAGAAGAGATTCTAAGGTGACAAGGAATACATATTGAGAGAGTTAGGGAAGTATCACAGTTTACACATCTCATGATTCAGGAAATGGAAATGGGTTAACCCTCAAGAGGCAAAAAGGAACTTTAAAGAATAATAATATTCATTAATATTCTTATTGAGCTAGGATTCATTGGCACTAGAGAGACCGTGCATAAGTTGAAAATAAATGAAAGTAATGTATTTTTATTTAAAGTCTAACATAACTTCAAGGCTAAACCATAAGCTGTCTTCCCTGAAAATGAATAGCAAAAGAGGGAATGGGAAAATGAGGCATTAAGATGCAATATGGTTTAATTAGTTCATTCATGGAAAGTTTCACTCTAATGGGATTTCCCTCAAAAATAATGGAATAATATTAGGGATACCATAGACTTGAGAATGTGAAAGTGTATGACCCTTTTGATGCCCAAAGAAGAAAAGCAGCATGCTACCCATCTCCTGACAGAGATGTGATGTATAGAAGATAAGGATGAGATACCCATTTTTGAACATGATCAATTCAGAAATTTGTTTTATTCAACTATGTATATTAACTAAAATGTTTTTCCCTTTTTCTTTCTCTTTTCTTTTAAATGTACAAGGGAAAGAAAATTAATGCTTCTTAATTTTTTGGGGAAGTAAGATGAAATACATTTATATTCATTAAAGAGAAAAGAAACATGGTGCAGTCAACAGAATACTAGACTTGGAGTCAGAAAACCAGGGTTAGTTACACAAAAAACTGTGTAAGCTTTGACAAATCATTTAACCTGTTGGGGCATTAGTTTCTTGATTGTCAAAATTAGAGAGTTAGATATAGTGGCCCCTAAGATACATTCTATCACTGAAAATAAGATTTTAGGGAAATGATGGTTTTTTAGAAAGACGTAGAGCAAAGAAGATAGTAGAATGTGGAAAAGAGACGATTCAGGATCATATCATGCCTAGGTATTTGAAAGATTATAGAGGTCAGAAACAACCTTCTCATAAAGAACTATCTTAAAATAGGATAAGCAACCATGACAAATAGTTAGTTATTTTTTTTTCCTTTTTGGTGGTCTTCAAAGAGAAGGCAGATGACAACAGAGTGGATATATCATAGTGGAAACTCTCTTTAGTTTTGATTTGAATTAGATATCCTCTGAGGACTTTCAAAAGATCAAATTCTGGGAAATTATTTCACATTATATTGGAATTTATATTTTAATATGACAGTATATACAGTATATAATCAATAACTTTTGAATAAATTTTCAGCATTATGATACATCAAATCTCAGAGTTGGATGGGACTTCAATGGCCCATTATCCCAACAATACCTTTAAAAGAAATACAAATCTGTTGGGAAAGTGAGCATCTTACTTTTGTGTAAAAAGTTCTGAGAGAAGATCTTGATACCTAGAGGATGCACCTATTCCACATTGGTAACTCTAATTTTTAGGAAAGTTTTACCTGTTCGGTTGTTTTCCTGACATCTAGATTAAGCATATCTCTTTTTAATAAAGTCCCCATTGATTCTTATTTTTATCTCTGGAAATGGTATCCTCACCCAAGTAAAGAAAAAGTCTAATCCTTACATGATTGCTCTTCAAATACTTGGATATGGTTTTCTTGTCTTTCCTTCCTCACTCCTCTCTAGACTAAATATTCCATTTTTTTTAAGTGAGAGAATCGGTGAATAGACTACAAGATCCTCAAGGATAGGTTCTTTCCTTTTAAATTACTTCTGTACCCACTCCAACTATAACTACCACCACCATCGCCACCACCACAGTCAATATCATCAACACCATCAATATTATCATCATCTGTCATAATTAGGATAGTGTGGGAGCAAGTGAAAACTCACCTCCACAACTTGTCTCCAAATTATCTTTCTATCTTCATTATATGTTACTCCCCTTCTCTCCAATCACCTTGGCCACTCTGCCCTAGGACTTCATCAATTCTTGCTGGAAAATTGACATGTCCTCCTAATTGATCATTCTGCTTCATATCTCTCTCCACATCAATGTATACCTCATTCAGCTGCTAAAGTAATATTACTTAATTGAAGATCTATGATTAGCAAGTCAATAAACTCCAGCAACTTCCCATAAATACATAACTTCACTGTCTGGTTTTGAAAGCTCTTCAGTTCCTGGCCCCAAATTCCCTTTACACCCAAGAGAGTAATAAACATCACTCTCCTTCTTACATTTTATGGTCCAGTCAAATTGGCCTTATCTCAATTCCTGAAAGAGGAAAAATCTCCTGTCTCTGTGACATTGCATTGGCTATTAATTATTCCTAGAATTCCACTCTCACACCTACTTCACTTTCTTCAACCCACAGTTAATGGATCACTTTCTACACGATCCCCTTCCCAATTCCCTCTACTGTTACTGCCTCCCCTCCTTAACTGCCTTGTATTTAACTAGCTTATATTTATTTATTTTTAGTCTGTTATCCTACATATATCAATTATTTGAATTCATGTAGTCAACTTTAGCTAGATTATAAGTTCCTTGAGCAGAAACTATTTTTATTTGATTCCTTAGCACCTAACACAGTCCATGGCAAATAACAGATGTTTAATAAATATTTGTTGATTAATGGATTGATTAATTAATGAAAATAGCCTACTACGAACTTTGTTTCCTGTAGTATTCAAATATGTATTATCGTAGAGGCCTCAGCCTAGCCAGAACAAGCATCTTGCTGATTTTTTAGGCTTACAGACCACAGAAGGATACAGGCAAAAAAGGTATGTATTGTAATGGATACTTTGTTCAGAACATGATCACAGAGGTTCATTTATCCCTCAATATTGTAATGTCAGGAAGTGTGAAATCAGGAAACCAAAAACACTTAAATGTGACTCCAAGTTAACCTGTGTAATGCACCATTGCAGAAAATCATGGAGGCAAAATGTTTGGTAAGATTCAAAGGGATAGCTATTTATATGTTTACACATTTATAGCTATACTAGTTATGCCAGGACCAGATGTTATAGCATATATCAACCACCTTGGTTCATGGCATAAAGAAAAAACAATCTATTCACAATCATAAAGTACTTTGTTATAATTATTTGGTGGTAATATATTTCCAAAGTGACTAGGCATAGAAGGTGCCAACTTTATGTCATTGCAGTTAAGCCCTGAATTTACATTAAAAATAAAAATAAAATTACAAACAGATACAATCAACAGTGAAAATGAAGGATAAGTGAGATATAGTTCTTAAAAAATATTTGTTCTAGTTGACTGCATGCTCAGTATGAGTTAACAATGTTTTATGTGATTGGCATTTATTTTAAATGAATGAAAACAAAAGCAAAAAACCCAATATGATTATAAGGTTGTAGTTTTCAGAACAGTGTAATCAGTATTGGGATACCTGACTTAGGAGAGTTCAAGGGGCACTTAGACATCAATAGTCCAATGCTATCATTTTATGTGGTAAGCTAAAGCATGAAGCATTTATTTAATAACTTGTCCAAGGTTATACAAGCAATTACAATCAACTGCAAGATTTGAACCTGGGTCATCTGACTTCAAAGTCAGTGATATTTCAACTTCACCATACTCTCCTTAATATCTGTGCTCTTTTCTGGGCACCTCCTCAGGAGGAAAATAACTTGAATGGTGATAATGATGTTGGGGACTTAGTTGAAGGAATCTGGCATGTGCAGTCTGATGAAGAGAAAATCCAGGAAGGACAAGGCTTCAAAAAGTCAAAGACTTTCTTGCGGAGGAGAGATTAAACTTGTTCCAAAAGCAGAACCAGTAACAATGGGTAGATATTTCATAAGCCAATGCAGGCTTGAAGTCAGGAAAACCTTAACAACTCTAACTTCCCCAAAGCAAAATAAGCTAGAATGAGCTGCTTTAAGAAGTATTAGGCCAGTGCAGTTAGATGGCAAAGTGGATAGAGCTCCAGCCTTGGAGTCAGGAGGACCTGAGTTCAAATACAGCCTCAGACATATAACACTTACTAGCTGTGTGACTCCATATTGGATCTCCCCCCACCCCCACCCCAGGTCATTAAACACAAGTAAGATAACCAATTAAAGGGTATGTTATAATGGGAATTACATTGATGTGTAGTTGAACTAAATTGACATTAAGGTAGATTTCAACTTTAAATTTTTATGATTTTCTCTGTCCTGCCTCCAATTCTAATAACCGATCCATTCCTCAAGAAGACAGCTAATAGAATCTGGGCTTGAAGGCTGGGAGAATCAAATGATCATCCTAGCTCAGATACTGACAATCTATGGGGCTCACGTCCAATAACATCTCTGTCTAAGATTCCTCATCAGTTGGATGGAGAAAACAATAGGTGTAACTTTTACCTCACAGGCATATTGTGACATGGGATAAATTATGTAAAGCAATTTGTGAAATCTAAAACATGCTCTAATTATGCATTTTCTATTGGTAGTAGTATTAAGAACATTTCACATTGTTCCCATTATTTTTGAGAGGATTCTTGTTCTGTGAACATTCTACACGTTTTGTTCATTGTTATATTCTCTTTTCATCTTACATTTCAATGTATATAAATAACTATTTCAAAAATAGCCATGCTGTTAATAAATGAGTATATATTAATTCAAGGGGTGGGGCACGACATGAGTTGAGAAAGAGTTTCCAAGATCTGAAGGTAAAGACAGTAATAACCCCAACTTTGAGGGACACCTTGTGTAAATATATGGAAGTGGGAGATTGAATGTCTTGGATGGGAATAAAAAGTTTGATTGTCTGCTTATAAGAGCGGGTAAATGACATTTTGTTAGCCAAGGAAAGTTGACTTAAATTTGTTTGTGACTTCATTTTTTTCTTTTAAAAAAATATTTTTGTTTTTTCTTCCTTTTCCCCACCCTAGAGATTCTTACCATTAGACACAAATAGGGGGTGTGTGTGTGTGTGTGTGTGTGTGTGTGTGAATAAAATTATTCTATACATACTTCCATTTATCAGTTCTTTCTCAAAACAAACCTAGGAACTATATAAACAAAAAATAACACATATAATATGAATAAAATCATATTTTAATAATTGAATGGCTTTAAATATACAATGGAGAAGCTAATATTTTACCCTAAAGGAAATGAAGAGCCATCAAAGCTTCTCAAGCAGAGTAATGAGAAATATGGTAAGACCTTCTTATCTCTAAGTATGAAACTTTAATAGACTATGAAATATGCAGCGCAAAGTACTTATTTTATTTAAAGTATGATAAAATTTGTCACAAAGCCTTCTGCATGGTGTATAGAACTACTCTCTTACAAATGTATTTAACACACACATGCAGGTACCTATATATCTCTATTTATCTATATAGCTATGGGGATTGAGAGAGAGAGAGAGAGGGAGAGAGAGAGAGAGAGAGAGAGAGAGAGAGAGAGAGAGAGAGAGAGAGAGAGAGATGGATTTCAGTCATGCCCAACTGTATCCTATATTTATTTGTCTGTGAATATAAGGAATCTTCCAGTAGAGCCTAAGGTGAGTTTCATATTTGTTCCTCAGTCCCTTAGCTTGTGTACTAACTAGTAGATGCTTACTAAATATTTATTAAATAGGTACGTTATTTCAATTCCATCTTCATAGCAGTAAAAAAGCAAATGGATTTATGGGTACATATGTCTACAAATCACCAACAATTTCAACAACTAAAAAGACAACAAAATAAACTGTTAAATGGGAAGTCATGCTTTCTAAGTTAAATTATGGAGCTTAAGGTCCAGCTTGGAGATTATGATTCTTAAGGGCTTTACTAAATGTTGTATTATTTTGGATGTTGCTATTTGTCCTTTGTTTTCAAAGAGGGCCGATAACATCGAGGGGTGAATTGTATTTAAGTGACACAGAGGTACACAAAATCATTAGCCTCACTTTCTCTTCCAGAGTCATCAAAGCTCAGTGGCAGGACTAAAGTCGAAATGACTGGCAATGGCCAGGGATGCAGTGGATGATCGTGACATCTTTGATGTTTGACCAAGCTCTAAGCATTCCATAGAGCCTACTTCAGCCACCTTCATGGCCATTGGAACAATTGTTCTCATCCACCCATTCTACTCCATGCTTTGGGTACACAACTCCCTAATTCACTGAACTGTTTAAAACCTACTGGTTACCCTCAATCTGGTTTAGCACATCTACCTAAATAATTTACTAGGGGGTGACCACTTTGCACAGTACAACTTCTTGGAACCACTGGTGAGAATTGAAAATCACGTGTACAGCAAAGATGGATGAGCAGCTCTGAAAAAAGCTTAAGAAGCCCTCACACCAAGGGTGCTAGTTCTTCTAGAGTATGACTTATACCCATAAACACACCATATTTTCCAGTTTGGATATATATTCTATTTGGAAAACAAAAGTTTTGTTGAATACTGTATTCGTTGTCACAGTGTCAATCAATTATAGCTAATCAGATGGGAGGCAGGAGCCTAGGTTAAATTAAGATCAAATTTAACAAAATGATTTGTTGACAATTCTTAACAATTTGAAAAGTTCTTAACAATCCAACAAAATTCGTTAACCATTCACTATGTACAAGGAACTTTGCTAATTAGGGAGATGTAAAGAAAAATAAAAACAAACAAAAAAAATTCACTGCCCTCTAGGAGCTGCTTCTACTTCCAAATCTACATCTGCTGCAAACTAGCTATCTTCCCTCTATGCCTCTGCCTGACACAGGCCCTCTATCTCCTCTCTGGGACCCGGTAGGCCTGATTGGTTAGTTTTCTCCATGAGTATCCTGGCCCACTTCCACAATGCCAACCACTCATCTCCAGCCATATTCCTATCAATCTGGTTCTCTAGCTTCTGCCTTCTTCATGCCATGCCACAGATATATAGCCTCTCCACTCCCCCCAACATACACACACACACACACACACACACACACACACACACACACACACACACACACACTTTCCACCTTTAACATTGGGAGTAGTAATCATATCTTCCTTAAAAAGACATGTCAATCATTTGTTCTCTGACTCCAATCATCATCCCTGTAATGGCCCAGTCCAAAACACCGTTGTTCTCTTTCCCTAGTGATTGTAAATTCCTTGAGAACAGAAAATATCTTCCATTTTGTGTTTCTATCCCCAGCATTTAATTAACCTAGTGCCTGACACATAGTAAGCATTTAATATTTTTACTTCATAATTCACTCATGAATTCATTCAAAATAACAACCAAACCAGTTCAACTAGCCTTAACAAGGAGAACTGAATATTTTTTTAACAACCCCAAATGTCTACCTCAAAAAAATGCCCAGTAGTTTAATATTATATGCCTCCAACATTGTTGTCCATCTGCAAGCTCTATAATATCCCTAATCTTGGTAGAATTGAAAATAATCTTATTAGGATAACAATAGAAAGGGCTATAGTAGGTGTGAAAGGGCTACAAGAGATAGAGGGAATTACTGAGATGTACTAGAAGAGGGGATTTGAGTAAAAAAAAAATAGGTCATATGGCAAAATCCTTAAGCAAATGGATAAATAATGAAATGTCTGTGCACTCCACTGGTATTTTCATAATGTCCAGAGAAATTTGGTAAAGGCTTTAACATATTTGGAGAACCCCCTGTAGCAAACACAGATATGATAGAAATGGGCAAAAGTTACACGGGGTGGGAAGGCATGAATGCCCAATGATCTGTATCATTGAAGTGAATATCCACATTGATAAGATCTCAGATCCATTTGAATTGTTGCACTATGAGCTAAAAGTCATTTTTCTTAAGGTAAATTTTTTGGGGGTCTAGAGGCATAAAGAATAATGGAAACCACAGAGATTTGGTCAGCTGCAAAACAGTTTTTGGGATATCTCACTTAATATTTTTCAATTTAATTTTATTTTGTTTTAAATTTCTCAGAGAATATCATATCTAATGGAATAAATTCATACTGCAGATCTGACACATAGTAGGTGTGTGACCTGGGTTACACTTAGCTGCTCTGGCCCACTTTTTTTCATCTGTAAAATGGGCATAATGATAATTGCATTATCTACTTCACAGGGCTGTTATGAGAAAGCCAACCTGCCAAAATTAAATTACCACATAAATATGAGGAATTAGTCCTATTTCAAATTACTCTGGGCTGACTGTGTAGCATGTCAGGAAGAATACTAACTCCTAATTTCTCAGAGAGAAATAATAAGCTTATGACTACACTGACTTTCTATATTTATTATCTTTCTTAGAAGGTACCAACTGTGCCTAATTCATGGTAAATCATTCAGAATACCAAAAAGGCAGTCTTTAGTAATTATTCCTGTCTTTCATTTACTGTGATAATTTAGTCAAGATAATCTGAACCATGTTATGCTGTTTTCAAGATTTTCAATTTGATAAAAAACACTCAGGGATAGAAATATAGAAAATTATTCTTTTACTTCTTAGTCCTTCAGTTTCTATATTAATTTATGGAATTACAAAGAACACTTTACTGCTGCTAGAATTGTCTGTTAAGGTAAGTTTGTATACACACATAGGGACACTAAGGGAAATAACAAAAGGAAATACTAAATTCCTATAGTACCATTTGTTTCAGTACAAAAAAAAAGTAGAGTAACCCAACAATACGTCTTCCATCTTAATGAAAGTTGAGGCAATCGCTCTGCTCATTATTCAATTATTATCTCTATGGGTTTTTTTTTAAGTTTCAAATTATTCTACTGGCTCATTGGAGCTAGCTCAAACCAGTTTGTGAGAACTGATTGTTAAATTTTCAGTGTGAGCATTCACAACTCAGAAATATGAAAATGTTCAAAATCAGACCTTGATTTACGATTTTGTTGGTGGTCTAGATTTTAAAAAGTGATGGAGAAAATGTTAATCATGCAAATTGTACTTAAAGTGTGTCTTGTGTAACTTTTTTTTCCCTTGAAAATCTGGTTGCTAAACAGTTATCAAGATACATTTGGGTATGGGTATTGGTACAAATATGGGTGGGTGTCTAGGTGGCTCAGTAAGTAGAGTGTTGGGCCTGGAGTCAAGAAGATTTAAATCTGGCCTCAGACACTTACTAGCTGCATTATGCTAGGCAAGTCACTTCACCCTGTTTTCCTCAATGATCCTCATCTGTAAAAACAGCTGGAGAAGGAACAGCAACCTACTTCAATGTTTTTCCAAAAAACAAAACAAAGCAAACAAGCAAACAAACCCAAAAGGAGTCAGAGTTGGACATGAATGGAAACAACAGAACAATAACAAATATTTAATTTTCATTTACATTTTTCTTTCTTTTTAATATACATTTTGTATCTTCAAGTATACTATAAGCTCTTGAGGCAGAGATTGAGGGTTTCTCATCTGCACCAATGGGGGAATGCCTGTGAAATCATAAATATATACCTACTCAGCTCATTTTACTGATATTATTTTCAATTTTGTTTTGTTTTTTGTTTTTCAGTTGTTTCAGTCATATATGATTCTTTGTGACCCCATTCGAGGTTTTCTTTGCAAAACTACTGGAGTACTTTGCATTTTCCTTCTCCAGCTCTTTTAATGGACAAGGAAACTAAGGTAAACAGGGTAAAGTGACTTGCCCAGGGTCACAAAGCTAATGAGTGTCTGAGGATGGATTGAAATTCAGGTCTTCAAGACTCTAGGCCCATCGATCTACTCCCTGAGCACCTAGCTGCCCCATTTACTGAAGGTGATAGGCAGCTAGTCTTCAAATTCAAGTCTCAGAGCTCTCTGAAGTGTTGAGGGATTAAGTGAATTGTCCATAGTCACAGTGCACACTAGTAGATTTAAAAGGAAGGACTTAAACAGTTGTCTCCTTCACTCCAAAGCCAGCCATACCCAATATGTCATGCTGATTCTCACTTTTCCAAAATCTTAGGTGCCCCAAAAAGCATATTTTCCTCTCCTCAAGTTGTTTCTAACTGTTGTTTGAGGGGGTGGGAATGGGAGAGAAACAAGGCTTCCTTGGCAAATTCTGTCACCCAAGAATCCAGCCTACAAAACCAAAATGATGTGGAGGAGCTGAAAAATTGTAAATGGCACCTTGATCAGAAAAGAAGGGCAGAATAAGTGAGCTGGAACCATGAGGTTATATCTATTTGCTCTAGCAACTGAGGGAAACTTGAAGTTTGATTGTGAGTCAGGGAGAAGTTTTCAGGAAAATGAAGTGTTGCCACGGTATTAAGTTCCAGTTATATTCAGAGGGAACAAGGTGGTCATGAGGGGAGCAAAACGAAGGGGATCCCGACCATATGAAGGGACTTCCCACTTTGGAAATTTGGTGATTCAACCACCATGAAGAGACATTGAGCCATTTCTCCTGAGGGAGGTCAATTTCAGGCAAGGGAAGTCACAAGCTGTAAAGAGAAGGATACGAGAAGCTGCTAAGGAAATGTTCAACTCCTCAGCAGGAACATTTTCACACAACTTCTTTCTCTAGCTCAGAAACTCCAAAGCCCCATAATTTAGCAGCCTCTGGCTACAGTAGTAAGGGGAATAAAGAATAAGATGCAAAGACATTCAATGTGCAATCATAGGTGGAATTACATAAGCTCAATAGGAAGTGAGTAAACCAACAGTTATATATTGGATTTGCTGTTTAGTTTATTTACAAAAAAAAAAAAATAAAATAAAATGTTCCAAATAAATTCAACAAGCATTTCTATACTGCATTTATTATGTAGCAAGTACTGCTCTGAGCTCTGAGAATGTGTGCAAAGAAAAAAAAAATCCTCACCCTAATGGACCTTCCATTACCTTAGGCAGATACAACATATGCAATTTATTCAAAAAAAAGTGTTATTTTCTAATGGTGAGAGAGCAAACAAGTGGAGGAGGGGAGGGTTAGGGCTAGGAGTGATTGTGACAAGCCTTGTGTAAGAAGAGTTGAACTATGATAGGAGCTAGGTTTTCCAGGAGAGATACTTGAGGAAGGAAAGGATTCTAAGGATTCTAAGTCAAATGTATGTAGGAAAGAGATGGAATGTGTTTAGGGAGAATAGCAAGAAGACAGATTTGGATGATGAACTATGTGAGGGGGAGTAATGAGGAATCAGTCTAGATAGACAGCTTGACTTCAGATTGGGAGAGCTATAAATGACAAATAGACAAGATTCTATTTTAGCCTACATACAATTGAGAATCATCAAAGCTTTTCTGGCTGGGAAATGGTATGGCTAGACTTGGGCTTTAGGAATGTAGCTTTGGCAGTTGTGTGGAGGATTGATGGAATAAATGGAGAAACTAGATACAAGGAGATAAGTTAAGTCTACACTATTATCTCTTATGATGACTAATCAGGATCATGGACATGAGTATTGGACCTTAAAAGTCATCTAGTCCCACCCTGTCAAAACTAATACTTAATGAATTCATTCTATTTGATCAAATCCTAATCTGTTTCACTGTAACTAGAACTGACCCTGGGATCTCAAAGCCTATGCCAATGGAAGCCAGACTGTGGCAAGCATAACAGCATTAGAATGATTTGAAGTACAGTCCTAAAGATCAATTATATAGCACTTTGAAAAGGATTCACTTAGTTATATTGAGAGGTTCATAACCAGAGGGCTTACTACCAGATATTCATGAAGACTATCTACTAAGGAATAGAAAGTGAAGTGTTTATATTAAGCCAATGAAATCACCCATCTTAAAAGTACTAAATGTCATATGCCATAGTTTAAATTGTGTGGTTATCTCAAATCTCACATACAGATTGGAAGAGCAACTTTACAATCTGATAAGTTAATACCTGTCAGGGCCTTTTCCTATGCTGGGTTCTTGACCACTATTGGGATGGAAATGATCAGTTGTCTGGTTACTAACAGTGTCAGGCCACTTCTAAAACTTTAGTCATGGAATGGGGCTGGGGCTACCCTCTGGACAAGTCCACAGATAAGCAAGGAGCCATAGAGTATCTTCTGTCCATTCAGCTAATGGTACTGTCTTTAAGAACCACCATGTCATACTGCTTCTTTTCATTGGTGTTATTATTTATGGCAGCATGGGGTCTGCATACCTCTTATTGTTTAATCTGTCTGACAGGACTTCAATCACTAAAGGCTGCCACCTCTACAGCTGTGGTTAAGCCATACCCTCTTCCCCTACTTGTGTGAAATGGATATATATATATATACTGCTTAGAGCCAGGAGCTTCCTTCTGTTGAAAAACTTGAAATTTGACTTTACAACCTCACCCTTCACCTCAACCCATTGCAGACCATGCAATTTTTGGATAACCTAGATCAATGTGCCATGTGTACCTTGGTTCAATTGTTCATAGAAGAGTTGACTTATTTTTGTCTTTTAAAGAATGCGATTTTTTTGTGGAGCTCCATTGGTCTACATGTGCTACCAAGGATAAGTGATTATGGGTATTATATGAGTAGGATTATTTATAGATCTTTAATTAAGCTTGAATTATAGACCCTTTTTGGCACACAGCCATTGGAACAATCTTGAATAACTTAGAAATAGAGAAGAGTAGAATAGGAGAAATTACCCAACCCAATGGCAGCTCCCCCAGATTGAAGGTACTGTATCCTCAGGCCTATAGCCAGCCTCTTTTGGGTTTACACAGAAAATTTAATCTTGTTTTAGTGAAATTTTAAAAAGCATAAGTTGTAGGATTGTTGGGTATATGCAAATAGTTGAAGAGTATCCTAGATAAAGAGATATAATAGCCAAATGTTCTTCATAATGTTCTTGAAGACATGGAAGAAAGGTGATAGAACCTCAAGAGAGAGGGCTTTCTTGAGAAAGATTTCAAGAGACCAGTTAGTCTAACCTTTATGCAAGCAAGAATCCCCTTGACCATATAACCAAGAAGTGATGACCTAGCCTTCACCTGTAAGCCTCTCATAAGAAAGGACCTATTACTTTCATTCCTCTTCTCCAGGAAAATCATGTGGCTTTCGGAAAGCATTAACCTTAGGAACTCCTTCCTTGAATAATATTGACATTTATTCTTTCAATGTCTACTCATTGGACCTAGTTCTGCCCTCTATGACCAAGAGGGAGAAGACTGATCCTTCTTCCACAGGGCAGCCCTACATATGTTTGAAGCTAACCATAATTCAGTCCCTAAGTCTTCCATGCCCCCATTTCAGCATCCTAAATTCTTTCAAATAATCTTGTGTGGAATAAACTTGAGTTCTTTTACCTTACCGACCATAATCTTCTGGAATACCTGCATCTTACCAAAAGATTTTTGAAGGGTGATTCCCAGAACTGAACAGAAAACACTAGATATGGTGTAATCAGAGTAGAATAGAGGGGGAATGTCACCTCCTTCATTATGTCTTCCTGAGTGCAGCCTCAGGTCACATTTATAGACTGAAAGAGCATTCATAAAGAGCTTGTATGTTACACTTTTTAAAATTGTATATGATAATGTAGGTCTGCAAATGGGCAACTAATAAAAACATGTTGACATGGCGAAAAAAGAGAATTGAGACTATTCAATGATCCCTTTTAGCATCTAAACCAATGATCCAATACACAGGACCTTAGGCCCAATTGCAAGGCTAAGACCGAAGCTGGAGAAATATAGGAAGATGATAAGACAAGACAGATAACCTGTAACTGTGGCCTGCCTGCCACTTAGTAGGCACTATGAACCCATCAGCATGCATGGAGGACTAGGTGAGAGAAAATTCAGTAGAATTGAATCAACTGTCTTAATGGGCCAGAAAATCAACCAGTCTGAGTGAAAAATTCACTTGTTATGGTTGACTGGTACTGGTTGGAAAAGCAACTGAAATTTGTAGGGTCATTAAGATACCCCAAACTTGTCTGAATGGACTGTATTTTTCAAATTCTATCTGAATGGTTGATATGGTGTAGACATTGCCTCAGGGCCTGCATGGCCAAAAAAACAATTCTGCTTCTCCTACTTGCTAAAAAAAATTCTTAAATCTCAATGGTACCTTCCCCATATAAGTCATATTTCCTCAATGACTTTTACCCTATACATATGAGATGGCTTGGAAGATAGTCAGTTTCCTTTCTGTTCTGTGTTTTCTTAACTCTTCATGGCGACTCCGTCATTTTATACTGACTTCAACCCCTCATATGCAATATAAACTAATAGGGACTGGAAATGAAGACAGCAATGAACCATATGACTGAATTGATAAAAGCCTTCTGATGATAATTAGTAAGATTTTTTAAATTCAAACAACATTCCTTTAAAAAGCCACAGAATCACTAGACCTGGCATGGCACTTTCCATTAAAAAGTGAGGTTTCTACTACCACCCCCCCCAAACCTCAGATTGTTGTAGAGTAGCTATAGTAGATCAAGAAAAGATTTGGCAATTGCCTTAATTGAATGTAACTTGACTGCACACGAAATCATAGGAAGGATACAAGGAAAGAAAAACAAACTATAACATTCTCTCTCTCTATCTCTGTCCTTCTCACCCCCTCACTCTTTGTCTATCTGTCTGTTTCTCTCCATCTTTCTGTCTCTGTATTTATTTCTGTGTCTTTATCTCTATCTCTCTCTATCGCTGTGCCTCTGCCTGTTTCTATCTGTATCTCTCCATGTGTTTAACTCTCCATCTCTCTTTTTCTCTCTGTCTCTGTGTCTCTCTTTCTCTTTCTGGGCTTCCCTAATTTGTAATTTAGTCCTAATTTTGATTATTCAGAAAAGGATGGATGATCACTTGTCTGCTAGATTATAATATAACCTACCAAGCATTACTTTCCCAAAAGGGCCTCTAATGTCCATTGCAAACTTGAGTGTGTGGTTCCATGATTCTATGAAATTTTGATCATCTGAACTCTATATTGAACTTCTTGTTCATTCATTCAGTCATGTCTAACTCTCCATGACCCCATGGACCATAGAATGCCAATATTGTTCTTGATACTGGAGTGGTTTGTCATTTCCTTCTTGAGTGGATGAAGGCAATCAGAGGCTAAGTGACTTGCCCAGGGTCACAAATCTGAGGCCAGATTTGAACTCAAATTTTCCTGACTCCAGACTCGGTATTTTATTCACTAAACTATGTAGCTGCCTCCAAATAAGAATCATAAGAACACCTAATTTACAGGGCCATTGTGAGGATCATATGAGATGATCAAAGAATCATACAATTTCAGAGTTGGAAGGGCCCATCTGATTCCAGTGACCACCTGGTTCAACCCTTTTGTTTCTGAGTCACTTCAGTCAAGTCTGACTTTCTATGACCCCTTTTGGGGTTTTCTTGGCAAAGATACTGGAGTGGTTTGCCTTTTCCTTCTCTATCTCATTTTACAGATAAGGAAAATGAAGCAAATATGATGAAGTGACTTGCCCAGGGTAACACAGCTGTTTGAGGCTGGATTTGAATTCAGGTATTCCTGACTCCAGGCCCAATGTTCTATCCAGTTACCACCTAGATGCCTCTATTCTGAGTAGAGTTCAATGAAAATGTTTCAGTTTGTTTCCCAATTCAGGAATATCACACATTTCATCGAAATTTTGTAATCTGTTCTGATATCTTTAGGCATCTGAGGACACATTATGTCGCAGTCTTCTCTGGGTTTCTGGTCCTTTTCTTTTTTCTTCAAAAAAAGGATCATTAATTTAGAGAAAGAATGAGCCTCAGACATGATTTTCAGTTCTATGATTTTCTTTTTGCTATTGTTATTGACATTATGAGAACTATATTTCAATATAATTGATGACATTTTGGGTTTTTTGTATTTTGCTTTTTGCTCATAATATTTTGATATATTTAAATATAATAGCTTTTTATTATTCTGTACTTTATTTTATGAATTTAAAATATTACTCTGAGAAGTAATCTAGCATCTTCATGGGAATGACAAAGGGGTACATAACAGAAAAATGAAGAAAAATTCTTGATCTATCCCAACTACCTCATTTCACAATTGAGGAAACTGAGACTGACAGAGGTTAAAAAATTAGTCCATATCACACAAGTGGTAAATAGAAGAGTCAAGATTCATATTCATGGCTTCTGTTTCCCAATCTAACATTCTTTCCACCAAGCAGTGTCCCATAGCTTTTAGACTCTTGTGTTATTCTTGTAAGTTTAACCATTTGTGTTCTATTACAGTTATTCCATACAAAAACATATTCAGACTGCCCCAAGAACAAGGTATTGACAGATACTTTTTGATGTTGTTGTTTAATTGATTAGTCATGTTTGACTTTTTGTGATCCCATTTGGGGTTTTCTTGGCAAGGATACTGGAGTAGTTTGCCATTTCCTTCTCCAATTAATAGATATTAACCTCTCTCAAAAAAGAAGCATATTGACATAGTAGAAAGAGTGATGGGTTTGAAGTCAGAGAAGGTATTTCTACTTGTACCTGGCTCAGTGGAAAGAATGCTGGATTTGGAGTCATTAGACCCAGTTTTAAATCACAGTTCTGCTATTTTAACAGCTGTATGTCATTGGGCACGTCACAATCTTCACAGGCCTCAGTTTCTTCATTTGAACAACGAAAAGTTGGATTAGATGACCTCTAAGTTTCCTTCCAGCTCTAAATCTATCATTCCTATGATCTATCATCCTGAGTAAGTCACTTAATTTCTCTTTATCTCATATTCCATATCTTTAAAATAGGAAGGTATTAGGCCAGGTTATCTCTGAGATTTCCTCTGGCTGTAAATCCTTTGAACACATAGTCATAAATAGAATCCAAACATTTTTCATAATTAACCAGCTTTAAAGAAGAGATCATGCTCTGGTGCTCAAGGTGATTATTAGTCAGGTCCATGCTTCCTGGTTTTTCAACAAGCAGTAGACAAACTTTGAAAGCTTCACGGAGGTAGATGATTTCTTGCTGATTCAGCCGCCTGGATACGAAGACAATTTTTCCAGCTGCCACAGCTTTTCATTCTGTAGAAGTCTCAAAATGCTTTGCAATGAATCAAGCCCTTTCTTGAATAGAGTAAGTAAATACTTCATTTTAACAGAAACTATATTGTCACTACATCAGCAATTCTCATTTACGAAAAAATGTGCATTACTTATTCAGCTATTTGAAAGATGGTATTATAGGAGAGGCTTTTTGTCAATTCTTTTTTTTTTTCATCTACAAGCCTTCATTTCCAAACCCATAGTATCATGTGTTTTTAAGATGCCAATTACCATTTTAAAATGTGCCACTCCAGTTTGAGTTTCTCAGCAAGTTTCCATGGCAAAGAAAACACTAATCCTTTCAATTTATTGGGAATCAATGTTTAATCCTCCTTTATTTTTGTTCTCTTACTACAAACCATGAAAAATTCTGAGTATCAGTTTAGGAAGTAAAAGCCCTATATAATATTCCTATTACTTATTGATCATTTTAAATTAAAAGTTTTAGTGCTCTCTATTTGGAGAGTAAACTAAGAAATTATGTTTCACGTAGAGATATTTTCAACACAGATTATTAATATGAATATGCATTATGAGGAATTTCCCCTATGCTCTTAGATTTCCCTGCATGGTGGGTTTTCCTCTTAGGTAAGGTTCAGCCAAATGGTAATAAAGCATAGTAAATATCTATATATAATGATTACATTTGGAGGCAACTGATATATTGAAGAAAACAAAATTTCACATTTGAGTTTGTTATATTCTATATTCTTTCCCCTAGGAGACTAAACTATACTCTTTTGATAACAATAATACAGAGGTTTGATGGGATCTCAAAGAGTTTTCTAGTCAAGTCTGAACTAGATTTAGACCATTAAATCAAGCCTTAAACTATTTCAGATAATTTAGATGTTTTGCTCTTAAATGTACTCAGGAATGAAAATTGTGCAAGCCCACTTAATAAACTGTTCTCTTTGTTAAATAGCGCAGATCTTAATGCCTTAAATTTGAGCTTGTTTGGGGAAAATCATTACTTATTTAGCCGTGGTGGGACACATTATGTCACAATCTACTACAGGTTTCTAGTCCCTTTTTATAAAAGGCATAAAGATCATAGAATCATTAATTTAGAGCAAGAAAGGGCTGCTGAATGGATTTCCAGGAGTTCTTAAGCAAGAGTCCATGAAAATTTTTTACAATTATTGTTAATATTACAATAAATATTTCAATATAATTGGTGTCCTTTGTAATCTTTTTTTTTTACTTCATATATATGCATATATATACATATATAAAGATGTTATTTTGATAAGTAGATTCTTCCTAGCAATGTGATCCTGGGCAAGCCACTTAACTCTGTTTGCTTCAGTCCCTAATCTGCAAAAAAATAATTAAAAAAGGAAAAGGTAAACCATTCCAATATCTTTCCCATGAACATTTCAAATGGGATAACAGAATCAGATACAACTGACACTGAACAACAAAAATTATGAGAAGGGATCTATAAGCTTCATAAGACAGATTATTGGTTCATAACACAAAAACAGTTAAGAACCCTTGATCTATCTTAACTCCACATTTTACAGAAGAGGGAACTGAGTCCCAGAGAGGTTAAGAAATCTGGTCAATGTCACACAAATGGCAAACAGAAGAGTCAAGATTCATATTTAGAGATTCCGTTTCCAAATCTAACATTCTTTCCAACATGCTGTGTCCCATAGCTGTTAGATTCTTTTGTCTTAATCTTGTCACTCTGACCACTTGTGTTCTATTATAGTTATTACATACAGAAATGCTTTTAGAGTATGTTGAGAGTGTTAAAACACCAACTTGTAGTGGAAATTGAATGAACCTTACTGACTCTGTCTCGTGACTCAGTTCTGAATCTGGCTCAGTTCCCTTTCTGATCTATGAGAAATCTTTATTCAATATTGAGAATTGTTAAAAACAAAACAAAACAAAACAAAAACCCTTCTATTTCATTGTTTGAACCTAGCCCTGTGTGGCTAGAAAGCTGGACCACCTCTACTTCCTGATTAAGAATGCCTAAAGACCTAGTTTATGCTGACCCAGTCATACCTGAAGATTGACGCAAAGACTTATCTTACAATTATATGCTTCAAACAACCCATTTGTCTTACCTGAAAATAGGCCCATGCTAGTCAATCTGTTATAGTTTGCATGTTCATTTGATTCAATACATACACTTTGGGGGAATTGGATACCTCTTTTTTTTTTTCTGATTTCAGGGAATTGTGCATGTTTGCTTTCCCCAACCCAACTTGGAAAATTCCTAATCTTTGCTCCAATTAGAAATGATTACCTAATTCTGTATCCTGATTAATTGTTTTCTTTTGATTAATTGTTTTTAATATATAAAAAATCTGTCACTCCTATATTCAGAGTCCAGTCCTAGCTGAGGGAATCTGGCCCTGATTTGTTATGCAGTTGGCATGGATTGCTTAACAAATTGATATGTTTGGAAGCTGAAGCCCTGGTTTCCTCACTCATTTCATTTTTCATCCTTTTTTTTTTTTTTGCAAAACCAGGCAGGTCAAGTCTCTGACCCTCAGTACTCTGACACCCAGGGTAACAGTGTCTCACAAAAATTCCCCAGAGTACTGTGATCAATGTTTCACCAAGGGTTGTTTTTGTTTGGTTGGTTGGTTGGTTTTGTTTTGTTTTCACAGAAGACTGCCCCCCAGAGGTCAGACTCCTGCTCTGCAACCCTCTTTCTTCTGAGGTATGGTAAAGTTTAGGCTTAAGTTTTGCATTAAGGTTAAGTTAACAAGGTTTTCTTCTAGAAAAGGAGTAGTTTAAGATTAAGTTTAAGATTAGGTTTTTCCCGAGGACAGGGGTAGTTTTAGATTTAATCCTCCTCCCAACCCCATGAGAGCAGTAGCTTGGTTAAAATTTTCTCTCCTCAAGCTACACTTCATTTTTTTAAGTAACTCTTGATCAGTAAAATTTTCCACTAATAAGGATCAACAACTCTTAAGTAATTTTATCATCCCAAGGAGGCATTTAGCAGTAAAGTGATTCACCTAAGTTCAGATGGCCAATATGTGCTAGAGGCAGAGCTGAAACCCAGCTGTTACTGACCTAGAGTCTGGCTCTTTGCCCATTACACCACATGGCTTCACATACTGCCATACTGGAAAGTAACTTGATAAACTTATTCCTTATAAATTGATAAGAAATGTTCATCATAGTTATATTATTAGCATGGCTGTACCACACATGGAGCTCTGAATGGAGTCAGGAAGACCTAAGTTCAAATCTAGCATAACATAGTTACCTGCAATGTGATCCTGGGCAAGTGATACTGTCCTTCTGGGTGTTCCACAAACAAGAAAATCCAACTCCTTCCTCATGTCATTTTCTATGCCTGAGTATTCTCCTTCCTTATTGATTTCTACTAGCTTCTCTGGATTCCTTTAAGTCTCAATTAAGATGCTATTTTTAATTTTTTTATTAATTTATATTTGTTTTCAACAATCATTTTCATGAGTTTTTGGTTTTAAATTTTCTCCCCCTCCCTTTATTCCTTCCTCCCTAAGATAGCATGCAATCTGATATAGGCTCTATATATACATTCCTACTAAACATATTTTCATATTAGCCATGTGGTAAAGTAGAATTAGAACCAATAGGAGGAACCGTAAGAAAGAAGAAACAAAACAAAACAGAAGGGAAAAAAACGCAAATAGTATGCTTTGATCTGCATTCAAACTCCATAGTTCTTTCTCTGGATGTGGATAGCATTTTCCATCATAGGACTTTTGGAACTGCCTTAGATCCTTGCATTGCTGAGAAGAATTAAGTCTATCACAGTTAGTCATTGCATAGCATGGCCATTACTGTGTACAACATTCTCCTGGTTCTGCTCACTTCACTCAGCATCAGACCATACAAGTCTTTCCAGGTTTTTCTGAAGTCTGCTTGCTCATACATTCTTATATCACAGTAGTATTCTATTATATTCATATACTACAACTTGTTCAGCTATTCCCCAATTGATGGGCATGCCCTCAATTTCCAATTCTTTGCCACCAAGTAAAGAACTGCTACGAATATTTTTGTATATGTGAATCCTTTTCTCTTTTTTGTGATCTCTTTGGGATCCAGACCTAGAAGTGCTATTGCTAGGTCAAAGGAGATGTACATTCTTATAGCCCTTTGGGCATAGTTCCAAATTGCTCTCTAGAGTGGTTGGATCAATTCACAACTCCTAATATTCCATTTTTCCCACATCTTCTCCAACATTTATCATTTTCCTGTATTCTCATGTTAGCCAACCTGATAGGTGATATGGTACCTCAGAGTTGTTTTGATTTCCATTTCTCTAATCAACAGTGATTTAGAGTATAAAATTATATATATATATATATATATATATATATATATATATATATATATATATATATATTGGTGGAAGCCCTCAATTCTAGGACCTTCTTGCTGTTAATTATTTCCTATTAATGCTACATATAGCTTATTTGCATATATTTATTTTCTTCTTATCTCTCCCATTAGATTGTGAGCTCCTTGAGTGCAAGGACTGTCTTTTAGCTCCTTTTGTATGCCTAGCACTCAGCACACTGCTGGAAAATAGTAGGTACTAAATAAATGTTGATTAATGGACTGAATTGTTCTGAGATAACATATAATGTCCAAAGACTGGTATTTTAAGCCCTTCATAATCTCTCTTATGTAGCTTTTCAATTTGATATTATGTTATTTCTGCCAATGGGTACAGTGTTCCAGTTAAAGCATCCTAATAGCTATCCCTTGAACTTGACATTCTACCTTCGTGATTTTCCTTCAGGTGTTCACCATACCTATAATAGATCTTCAATTAATTTGCTCCTCTTAAAATTACAAATTATTTCCTTTTCAAGTTTACCTCAGTGTAAATCTCTCATGGGAAGTCCCTCTTGATCACTCAATTGGTTAGTGTTCTTTGCTCCCAAAAATTGATTAGTGTTCATTTATTTCTCCCTATGTTAAATCCCCTCAGTGGATTATAAGGATTTTGAGGACACTGATTGTTTTGTTTTTACCTTTGTATCCCTAACCCATGACATGGAGCTTTGTAAATACTGGATGCTTAATAAATGTTGAATTCAATTGAACTATTCAACTGACAGATAAGAAAAAAAGTAGTGATAATACTATATACCTACTGTCAGCCATTATTTGAATAATTCATTCTTCTGTATTAGATTTTTCTATTACAAAAAAAGAAAGATGATTATTTGTTAAGTTCCCTTTAGCATAGAGTTATATCCCAGAAGCTGAGATTTTGATTCTGAAGTTGAGGATTCCAGTTCTAGCCAGACTCTGGAGAAAGAACTATTCTTGTAAGAGGTGTAGGGGGTGAAGAGGTTTAGGGAAAGAGTTTATCATTCTGTCTTCTCCATACTCCCTTCCATTAACCACATCATTAGATAGAAGAGAAGAAAAGTAAAGAGAGCTTCCAATCTGGATAAGAGAAAAAGACACCAAGGATAATATGAAAAAAGAAATTCTAAACACAAATAGATGTAGCAGGATAACCACTTAAGAGGAATTAGCTTCATGACTCATCAAGCCTTGAACCAGAAGAGAATACTGACTCAAGAAAGGACTTGTAGTAGTCAGCTATTATGAGTTTACTGTTTGGCCACACACTTTCTATACCCATTTCTCACTATCACAATAATCTAAATTGAACCCCTCTTTTCCCATGAAATTCATATGCCTTATGGGACACTGCATTTTTGGGGGGTGGGCAGTAGGGGAATTATTTTACCAATAGTTTTTACCTTAAGAATTCTCTTTAAATTTTTTTTTTTACTAGTTTATTTCGATTTATCAACAATCACTTCCATATGCTTTTGAGTTTAAAATTTTTCTCCCCCTTCCTCCTCTCCACCCTTCCCAAGATGGCACACAATCTGATACAGGCTATACATATACATTCCTATTAAACATATTTTCACATTCATGATGTTGTAAGTAAAAATTAGAACCAATAGGAGGAACCACCAGAAAGAAGAAACAAAACTCAACAGAAGAGGAAAAAAATAGCAATTCAACTTCTATGGTTCTTTCTTTGGATGTGGAGAGCATTTTCCACCATGAGGCCTTTGGAGATGTCTTAGATACTTGTATTGCTGGAAAGGGTTAAGTTTATCAATATTAGTCATTGAACAATGTGATTGTTATTGTGTACAACATTCTCTTGGTTCTGCTCACTTCACTCAGCATCAGATCATACAGGTCTTTCCAGGTTTTTTTGAAGTCAGCCTGTTCATCATTTCCTATAGCACAATAGTGTTCCATTACATTCATATACCACAACTTGCTCAGACAGTCCCCAATTCATGGGTATCCTCTCAATTTCCAGTTCTTTGCCACCACAAAAAGAGCTGCTTTGAATATTTTTGTACATGTGGGTCCTTTTCCCATTTATATGACATTTTTGGGATATAGCCCTAGAAGTGTTATTGCTGGGTCAAAGGGTAGCACATTTTTATAGCCCTTTGGGCATAGTTCCTAATTATTTTTTAGTCTATCTTTCCATGACCATTTATTACATATAAGTTTTATTTTATCATGATCTGAAAAGGATGCATTTAATATTTCTGCCTTTCTTCATTAGATTGTGAGGTTTTTATGCCTTAGTACATGGTCAATTTTTGTGTATGTGCCATGTACCACAGAGAAAAAAGTATATTCCTTTCTATCCCCATTCAATTTTATCCAGAGGTCTATCATACCTAACTTTTCTAATGTTATATTTACCTCCTTAACTTCTTTCTTGTTTATTTTGTGGTAGATTTATCCAGTTCAGAGAGGGGGAGGTTGAGGTCCCCCACTTGTATAGTTTCACTGTCTATTTCTTCCTGTAACTCCCTTAACTTCTCCTCTAAGAATCTGGATGCTATACCATTTGGTGCATATATATTTAGCAATGATATTACTTCATTGTCTATGGTGCCTTTTAGCAGGATGTAGTTTCCTTCCTTATCTCTTTTGATAAGATTTATTTTTGCTTTTGCTTTGTCTGAGATCAGGATTGCTGCCTCTGCTTTTTTTTTTTTGTACTTCAACTGAAGCATAACATATTCTGCTCCAGCCTTTTACCTTTACCCTATGTGTGTGTGTGTCACTCTTTTTCAAATGTGTTTCCTGTAAATAGCATATTGTAGGATTATAGTTTTAAGTCCATCCTGCTATCCACTTCCATTTTATGGGAGAGTTCATCCCATTCGCATTCACAGTCATGCTTACTATCTGTATCTTTCTCTCCATCCTTCCCTCCCATTTATGCTTTTCTTTCTCCTTCTCCTTTCCCACCCCCACTCATGTTTTGCTTTTTGACCACCACCTCTTTCAGTTCCTCATCCCTTCTATTATCCCTTTCCCTTTTCTTCCCCTTTACCCTTACTGCTTCTTCCCTCCTTTCTATCCCTCCTCCCTTTTCCTTCCCATTTTCCCTCCTACTGTGTCTATAGGGCAAGTAAGATTTCTATAGCTAACTGATTATGTTATTCCCTTCTTGAGCCAAATCAAATGAGAGAAAGGTTCAAACAATGTTCATCCCCCTCCCTTCTTTCCCTGTGCCGTAATAGATTTTTGTGTCTTCTCCTGTAATCTAATCTACCCTTGTCTGCCTCCTCCTTTCTTAGTACATTTTCTGAGATCAGACTAAATCTACTTAACCTACTTGGTTAGATATTTTTTTTATCATTACATGAAAGTCAACTAATATCCACCCTCTTTATGTATACTCCTTTAACATGGTGTAATATCAATATAGTTCTCAAGAGCTGCAAGTGTCATCTTCCCTTGTAGGAATGTAAACAATTTGCCCTTATTAACAACATATTTTATCTTTCTGTCCCATTTAATTTCTTATGTCTCTCTTGAATCTTGTACTTGAAGACCAATTTTTTTGTTGAGCTCTAGTATTTTTTACCAGGAAGGTTTGGAAGTCCCCTGTTTTACTAAATATCCATCTCCTCCCCTGAAGTTCATGCTGGGTAGTTGATCCTTGGGGGAAATCCAAGGTCCTTTGCCTTATGGAGTATCATGTTCCATGCCCTGTGTTCTTTTAATGTAGAAGCTGCAAGGTCTTATGTAATCCTGACTGTGGTTCCATGATATTTAAATTGTTTCTTTCTGACTGCTTGAAGCATTTTCTCTTTGACCTGGTGATTTTGGAATTTGGATACTATATTCCTTGCCATTTTAAATTTGGGATCTCTTTCAGGAGGTAATCATTGGATTCTTTCTATGGCTATTTTACCCTCTGGTTCTAGGACTGAAGGGCAGTTTTCCTTTATGATTTCCTGAAAGATACTGTCCAGGCTCTTTTTTTCAGGTAGACCAATAATTTTTAAATTGTCTCTCCTGGATCTATTTTCCAGGTCAGTTGTTTTACCAATGAGATATTTTATGTTTTCATTTTTTTTTCATCTTTTTTATTTCTGTTTGACTGATTCTTGCTTTATCATAGAGTCATTAGTTTCCATTTACTCTATTCTAAATTTAACAAATTGTTTTCTTCTATCAGATTTTGTACTTCTTTCCCCAATTGGCCAATTGTGTTTTTTAGGGACGTGTTTTCTTCAGTGTCCTTTTTTTTCCAATTACCAATTGTATTTTTTAAGAACTCTTCTATCTCTCTCATTTGACTTTTAAAATTCATTTTGAGCTCTTTTAAGAAGGCTTTTTGGGCTTCAGACCAGTTCATATTCCCTTTTGAGGTTGCATATATGGTTTTGTTGACAATGTTGTCGTCTTCAGAATTTCTGTCTTGATCTTCACTCTTCTCATAATATGAATCTATATTACGTTTCTTTTTACTCATGGTGTTTCTTTATTCCCTGACCTTTAACGAGATTGAGCTCTCCTGCTGGGGAGCAGAGGGCACTGACCCAAGCTTCTTGTGTTGGGATCCTAGGTCTTGGTCACTGGCTTGGTGTGCTGGGGCCTCCAGTGTTTGCAATTGGAGACTGTAGGGTTCTGGCAGCTTACCTGGTGTTGGGCTGGAATTAGTAAGGTTGTCACTTTCAGGAAATTCTAGATTGCCTGCTTTTCCTTTCCTTTAGCTTTCTTCAGCTCCTTTCAAATGAATATTGCAGGGTGGTTACCTGCCTGGAGCCCTTTGTAGTGCTGCTTCCCTTAGTTTTGCTGATACACTGGGAGACTCCTTTGCTGCAGAATGCTGAGGCACCTGGTGGTTTTCTGAGCTAGTTTCCACCAGTTCCCCCACCCTCACTGAAGCACTTGGAAGTCCAGGTGTTGGTGTTTGCCTGCTGGACCACCTGGGTTTCAGGATCTCCTCCTGGTTGGCAGGTGGGAGGCTGTAGGGTTCTCACAGCTTACCTGGTGTTGGGCTGCAATCAGCATGGCTGGAACTCTTGGTCAACTCTAGGTTGCTTGCTTTTCCTTTCCTTTAGATTTCTTCAGTTCCTTTCAGATGAATGTTGCAGGGTGTTTATCCACCTGGGGACCTTTGTAGTGCTGCTTCCCTTATTTTTGCTGAGGCAATGGGAAAACCATTTGCTGTAGAATGCCTAGGCACCAAGATCTTCTCCTGGTGTGCTAAAGTGGGGCTTTCTACTAGCTGGCTGGGGCACCTTCCATTCTGTACTGTTTCCCTTGCCCCAGGGCAAGAGGGGCCTTTCCTGTTCATCCCTCAAGCTACTTGGGTTACTGCACTGCTGCTTCTCATCTTTCTTCTGGTTCAGCTATTTCAAATTTTTTTCTCAGGGTGATATTTTCTGGGCTTTCAGAGGTTGATAGGGGAGGGTGAGAGCAGCTACCTTTTTACTCCACTGTCTTGGCTCCAAATTCCCTTTTTTTCTAAAAATTAATTGAGTCTGTTGGCTGATAAACAATGGGAAACATATCAGTTCATACTAGTGTATGGCAGTACTAGAATCCCCAACTCATTAGAATTACCCCTAGATACTTCAAGCATGGAGTAGTAAAGTACCTTTTGAGATCTTAACTTCCTAATATTAGTAGTAGTTATGGAATTAGCCAGTATACGTACATCCAGGAAGAGAAGTGTTCAGTAAAAGGTCTTGAAAACACATCTTTAGCTTAAGTTATGACACATAGATGTTGTGGCTGATCCCATTTGTTCCCTGAAAAATATCTTCATTTTCATGGATACCTGAACTTCCCTTCTTCTATTTCAGTCATACATTTCCTAACTGACAGATTGTTCATAGTGAGTTATTTATTATGTATCGTTGCCTGTTAACATTCACACACATATGCTGTGATATACTATGAGTCATAGGCATACAGCTACTCCAAAAATAACCCTGTCATAATCACCCATACAAGAGATAAATAGATGGAAAGTGTCTACTATTTAGATAAAGGTGTGAAAATAGGTGGGCAATCAATAATGCTAATCTATGGTAACATATATCTTAGAGAGATAATGTAAATATGGAACAAGTTATACCACGATACAGATCATGTCTCCTAATGTAAAGAAACTGATGGGTCAGATTTGGGACAAGACAACTTTAGAATCTTCTCAAAAATTTCAGTTGCACCTCTCCAACTTTAGTTGATGCTGTAACTCTTTGAAAGTCAGAGTAGCATGGTGGTTACAGAGACAGTCTTAGATTTAGGAAGTCAAGTAAAGTGAAGTTAATAATCACTTAGGAAGTTCCAGATATGTGACAGATACAGTGCTAAGTGCTGGAAATGCAAAGTAAGATGAAAATCAGCCATTTCCTTAAGATGCACACAATGTGATGGTGGAGACAACATACAGAGACAATATACAAACAAGTTTTGTTACTGTTCAGTTATTTCAGTCTTATTCAACTCTTTGTGACCCTAATTGGGGTTTTGTGGCAGAGATATCAGAGTGCTTTGCATTTCATTCTTCAGCTTATTTTGCAGATGAAGAAACTGAGGCAAATAGGGCTTAAGTGGCTTGCCCAGAGTCATACAGCTAGGAAGTGTCCAAGACAGTATTTGAACTCAGGGACATGAGTCTTCCTGACTTCAGCACTCTGTCTTCTGCGCCACCTAACTACCCTGCGCTAGCATTAATAAGGACCAAGAAGAGTTTCTTGTAAAAAGCTGGATTTTAGCTGAGACTAGAAGGGAACCAAGGGGATCTTGGAAGTATCAACAAGGATGGAGAGAATACCAGGAGTAGAGAACAGCCAGTGAAAATTCAGAGAGTCAAGAAATGGAATGTTTTGCGTGAGAAACAGCACAACGTAAAAAAATCTAGAAAGGTAGAAGGAACCAGACTATTACAGGCTTTAAAAGACAAACAGGATTTCATATATGATTCTAGAGGAAATAGGGAGAGTCTACAGTTTATTACATTGGTGGTGACATAGTCAGATCAGTACTTTAGGAAGGATCAGTTTGACAGCTGAGTCAAGTATTTACTGGAGAAGGTTAAAGCTTGACAAGGCAGAGAGACCAACCAGCAGTCTATTACAATATGTTAGAATTTTGGTAACAAGGGTCTGAACTAGTATATTAGCAATGTCAGAGGATAAAATGGACATATAAGATAGATGATGCAAAGGTAGAATTGACAGGACTTGGAAAAACAGTTCGGATTTGGGTAGTGAGAATGAGAATGACATGCTACAAGCCTGGGGTGTTGGGAGTATGGTGGTATCTATCATAGTAAATTGGGAATTTGAGAAGAAAGTATTTGGGAAAAATGTACCTTCCGAATTTCAGATGTCTGTGTGCCACACAAAACAAAATGTTCAAGAGGCAGTTTAGACTGGAAACTGTTGTTGCTTGTCCTTAGCTCTCAAAGAGGACCATGACATCAGAAAGGGGATGTCATGACTTACAAGTAAATTGGATTTAAGTGAGGAAGAGCTGTGCAAAGTCACCAAGCCTCACTCTCTCCTCCAGAGCCATCTGGGTCCAGTAGTAAGACACAGATCAGAAGGACTAGAGATGGCCCCCAGACTGGAAACTAGGAGCCAAGAGAATACTTAAGGCTGAATAAATAAAACTTAGAACAATGTACAAAGAAATGATAATTGTATCCATTGGAGCTAATTAGATCACCAACAACAGTCATATATAGAGAGAAGAGAGGAAGCCTGAGGGCAGAGCCTATTTTCAATTTCTGTCTCTAACATATTCTGGCTGTGAGACACTGGGCAAGTTACTTATCTTCTCACAGTCCCAGGCAATTATCTGTGATGGTAAGGTAAAGATCAGGCTCCAAACTGCTTATGTAGAGGTAATTTCCTCACAGGGTAGTTCCCTGTGACAGTCAAATCACAGACTTGCTCCCATGTCTGCCCTCTTTGTGCACCCTAGATTGCAGCCAAACTTGTTAACTGTGTCACCAAGAGGTAGTCATTTAATCTCTCTGAGCCTTCATTCCATCATCTGTAAAATGATAATCATAATATCTATAGGATTTATCTCAGACAGCTCCTATAAGATCAGATGAAATAATTCAAATAATGCATCTTACAAACTTTAAAGCACATTGTAAAGTTCATTTTTTAAAAAATTATTATTCCGACTTATTATTCTGTCTTCCTCTATGGAAACAGGAGAAAATGATTTTCATCTCTAACTCTCACCATTCAATATTAAAGATCATTTCAGAAAAAAAAAAAAAACAACAACAAAAGGATCCCTCACTCGTGGCTTAGTCACTTTCATCATCATCATCATCATCATCATCATCATCATCATCATCATCATTATCATCATCATCATCACCACCATCATCATCATTGCCATCATTGTCATTGTAATCTTCATCATTACCATCATCATCTCTCTTTTGATTTTCATTAAAAAATTTAAAATACACCCTAAGTGTAATCGAAGGAAAACAGATACTCCACAACTCAATTATTTAATTGTCTTAATGTTAAGGCAAATCCTGAGTTTCATTCTAAAAGCTCTAGGTTGGGAAAATTAGATGCATAGTTTGCCTTATAAAAGGATTTCTTTTCTGGGATTAACTAAAGAAAACTTTCTCTCTGCATTGTTAAATCGCATCTCATATGAGATGCATTTCATTACACTGAATGAGGCCCCTACTTTCCAAAAAAGCACATTCTTTCTATCTATCTTTGGGCTCCTTTAAATAAATAAAGCTGTTTTTTTTTTCTTTCCCTTTAGTCTTGCTTTAATTTCATAGCAAATGAAGCAGAGATTCCAGTAGCATTTCTCTTTACATTTGCATTCAGTATAATTTTCTTGCTTTTAAGAACTAGCTCCTTTCTGTATCAAAACCAGTTTTGAAGAAAACCACATCAAGGTACATAGTAAATAGGAAGGTTACGTTATCAAGGGTCATATTCAAGGCATCATATGCCAAGAAATGAGACTATAGGTCCACTGGTTAAGACTATATATCACTTAATAATGTCAGACTGAAAGGAACTGATAATTAATTAAGAGAAAAGGATTTCGTGGTCTAATTTACTGGTATGGTAGTAATTCCCATCAGGAACACTAGACCAAATCATTTCAGAGCATTCAAGTAGAGAAAATGGTATGAGAGCTATCATTGACTGTGATTGATGAACCCCACATATTAGAAGCTATGGTACCAAATGCCAGTTTCAATTAGTCTGGATGCAAAACTCAGATTTGAAATAACAATGGTACTCTCTCAGATTAACAAAAGTTTCAGCATATTCATTTTGCACTGTGTGGCATAACTCATTACTACTTCAAAAGCTTATTAGAGGCACAAGGTTGAATTCTTTCTTACTAGTCACCATTCAAACTGTAAGGGATTTTTCTTTAACACTGGCAACTATTTGCAAAATGATGTGCTAGGCAACAGAATACCTAGGTGAAGGATGCTATTCCTGTGCTCTGGAAGAGGAGAATATGATTTTTCCTTAGGTGTGCACATCTTACTATCATAAAATCACACACTTAGAAGGAACTTCAGAAGTTAATGTGGTCCGTTTCATACTTGGACCCAATAACTGGTCAACCTAAAGATCATAAGATCATGCATTTGAGCTAGATGGGATCCTGGAAGCTTTGCTATACAAATTTTTCATTTTATGGATAAGAAAACTGAGATCCAGAGTGATTATGTAATTTATTCAAGGTTACAAAGGTAATAAATGGAAGAGGAAAAACCTGAACTCATGTCCTATTACTCAAAGTTCAGCCTTTTTCTAATGTATTTTTTTTCCTTTTAATCATCTCTATAGCATCCCTAAGGGGATAGTCATCTGGCTTTTATATTAGAAATACCATGAAAAGGGAATCCATTACCATGCCACTTTTAGGCAGTTCTAACTTTTAGGAAAATAAATTCAGGCATCATACATATTTGTGTGTCTTTTTGATATAAAGAAACGTGTGAACAGTTTAGGCTATCCAAATTTAAAATAAGTGGCCTTAGGCAGCAGTGGGGTTTCCCTGCCTTGAGATCTTCAAGGAAAGTTGAATGACAACTTCTCAGGGATATTATAAAGGACATTCTTATTCAGGTTCAGGTTGAAATATATTAAGTGGTATTAACTTGTGGTCCATGAAAATTTAAAATATTTAAATGAATTTGATATAATTGGTTCACTTACAATTCTTTGTATTTTTTTTTTATTAACTAACCATTGTTTTGAGAAAGGATCCATAAGGCAAATCTCTTTCAAATGAAATTTAGCATTTCCTTCAAATATAAATATAGGCAACGTAACATAACATTATTAGGCTTCAACAGACTTCCAAAGAGCACAATCACACACACACACACACACACACACACACACACACACACACACACACAATTAATACTCCTGGACTAGATGAATTCTGAAGTTTCTTTTAACCCACAAATTCATTGATTATATGAGGATATAGAGGAGGTAACATTTGAAATAATCTTGAAGGAAGTCAGGAAGTGAAAGTTAGGAGGACATTGTAGACAAGGGGTACATCCACTAGGATGTCAAGGAGTATGGAGATGGATTGTCATGTGCTAGGAATAGCAAAAAGTCAAGTGGCACTTGACTAGGGTAAATAAAGAAGAATGAAGTATAAAAAGCTGGAAAGATAAACATGTGGTTGCTGGGCCTGAAGTCAAAAAGATGTGAGTTCAAACTAACTAGCTCCATGAATATGGGCAAATCACTTCACTTTTATCTCCTCAGTTTCCACAGCTGTAAAATCAGGATAATAACAGCACCTGTGCCCCAGGGTTGTTGTGAGGACCAAATGAGTTAATAATTTGTAAGTCTCTTAACATAGTGCCTGGAACATAGTAAGTCATTAATGTTAACAATAATAAAGATGCCAAGGGGCAGCAAGGTGGCACAGTGGGTAGAGCACCAGCACTGGAGTGAGGAGGACCTGAGTTCAAATCCGGCCTCAGACACATAATACTTCCTACCTGTGTGACTCTGGGCAAATCATTTAACCCAATCACCTCACTAAAAAAAAATAATAACAATAATAAAGATGCCAAAATGTTTTAACAGCACAACAGAGGGTTTTTTGTTTAATACTGAAGTTTATTGAGTATGAACAATGCAATGATCAGATCTATGTTTTCAGATCACTTTGGATAATGTTTGGAGGATATATAGAAGTGGGAAGAAGCTGGAGGAAGAAAGAAATGAAAAAAAAATGATATTGCAGTAGAATGCGCATGAGTTGATTAAGGACCATACCAGAATGGTGGCTGTGTTGGTAGGAAGCAGAGAATGTGTATGGGAACTATTTTGAAGGTAGAAAAAGCAAGATGACTTGGCAACAAAATGGATATGTAACGTGAGAGAGAGTGAGGACTCAAGGATGACACCAAGGTGTCGAGTCTGCGTGATAGTGTCACTGGGAGTGCCTTCCACAGCAACAGAGATGTTGAAAAGAAGGAAGGACTATGAGGGGAAAGAGTTCTATTTTAGATATGTTGAGTTTGAGATGTCTGTGATACATATGCATTTGTAGATACAAACACAAACACAAACACACAGAGAAACAGATTTTAGTCAAAGAGAACATAGCTAAGAGGAATTTAGATACACAGTAAAGGTCCAGATCAGTTAGTCAGTTAAATGACAAGTTAGTTATTGGATTTTGTCTATATGAAAAACAATATGCTAGGTATGGTGAAGTAATACAAAAGGAGTTTCAGAGAAGCATGGAGGCTACAAAGGAAAAAAAATAAAAGAATGTTTGTCTTAAAAGAGCACAAAATCAGGAAGGATGAGTCCTCCCAACAGCTACTTGACTGGCATGGCTGGAATGTAGATAAAAGAATGGAAGTAATGAGGATGATATGTGGAAGTGGAAGTGGAAACCCAAGTGTAGAGTATTTGAAGTATCAAGCTGAGGCATGTATCTTTTATCCCAACAAGCATAAAACAGCATTGAAGACTACTGAACAAGAGAGTCTACATGACCAGACCTATGTCATAGGGATACAACATTTATTGTGCTGTGGAAGATAGAGTGGAAAGGAGAAACATAGGAAACAGAAAACTTTGAGAAAGCTATTGAAGCAATCCAGAAGAAAAGTGATAAGGGATTGAGCTAGGGTAAAATCCACATGAGTTGAGAAAAGAGAGAGGGGATTGGTGTTGTACTGGAAGAATTGGACTATAGGGCCATTCAAGTCCCTTCCAACTGAGATTTTGTGATTGTAACCTGCCAATCTATGAGGGTGTAATTCATTTGTTATTATGACAACTACTTGAAACTAAGCAAAAAACTAAGAAAAAACAAATCTTGATTTATTTGTTCTGTGAAGTGTGGATTCAGTCAAAGGGCCACACTTGAGGACCTACAGTGTCACGTGTGGCCTTACAGCTGCATGGTTCCCCACCCCTGCACTGTAACTCATCCCCACCACTTCCAGCAGAGCTTGGGTTTAATGTTAGTGAATTAAATAGTTATATCAAGCATTATTTAACTATGTGAGCTGCAAATGACTGGAAAAGTAAATATATCAAAAGAAAAGTAAATAGTTCTTATAGCCATGTTCACACTGTCCTAGGAAAATTGGAAACAAACAATGGATTAGTGATTAAATTGTTGTATACATACATATACCCATAATGAAACTATTGAAAAATGTTAAAGTCTCTTCAATTATCTATTTTCTGCATGTCTAGTATGAGATAAGGTCTATCATTTTACTTTAACAACTCTACTTAGTAAAAGAATTGTCTAGTTATAGACTTCCCAATAATGAACAAGTTTTAAGCAGGATGTCTGGCATGATCTCCTTTGAATTTGGGCAGTCATATTGCATTACTTGGCTAAACTGTGCAGTCTTATGTGACAAATTTATTTCAGCAGGTTTGTATTATCCTAATGACATTGCATGTTAATGTTCTGCAATACAAAAACAGGCGTCTATTTGAGGAAACTTGTTGAAAAAGAAGCACTATTTGTGTAAATCATCTTGAAAGTTTGTCTTGCACAGCATAGTAAGTTATGCAGCCTCAAGGTCATTGAAAACAATCTGCTTTACCCCCTCTCTATCATCCCAAATCTCACAGCTGGAGTTGTATTTTAAGCAGAACTATGGGAGGCCTATAACAATAGCTACCAATTTCTTTGGCCCTGGATATCCCCAGTGGAAGACAGTAAGTCCTGTGGCACCTGGATGTTTATTCATATGATGGAGATAAAATGAATGAATAAATGAATGAAAAATTTGGAAAAAGTGACAGGGGAAGGGAATATGGATTTATGTATTACCTACTATGTGACAAGCACTTAATATATATCAGAGAATTTGCTTATCATAACAACACTGCAAGGTAAATGCTATTATTGTCCTTATTTTACAATTGAGGAAAATAGAGGTAAAGTGACTTAACCAGGATGACAGAGCCGGTATGTGTCTGAGGTCACATTTGAATTCACATCTTCCTGACTCAAGGCTCAGCAATCTATCCAAATTGTTTATTAAGTTATTGAGTGCTTACTATGCATAAAACTTCACTAAACATTTAGTATTATGCCATCTGATTAGCACTGATTAAACAAATGATGAATGATTCAGATAGACATGCATGCACTGTATCTACCTTGTGCTGACACTATGCTAGGAGCTGAAGATGTAAAGACAATACAAACTCCTTACCATCAATGCCAGCTTGGCTGCATCATAGAGTGTGTGAAAGGAAATAATCTACAATGAATCCCAAAAGGCAGATCAAATTCAGCCTTTGAGTTTTTAAGTTTCAAATAGAGGAGTTTCTGTTTCATTAAAGTAATAGAGATTTACTAGAGTTTATTGAGCAGTCAAGTGATATCCAGAAATAATTTTAAAATAGATTGAACCATATTTTCAGTACGTTCTCTTCATTTTTGGTTCAACATTCATTTTTATTCTCTCCACAATTCCTTCTCTCTCTTCATTAAGGGTAGGTCTTCAGAAAACAGACACACATAGACCAATGCACAGGCCTTCATGGAACCCATATACCTCACCTTTCCAGAATGGCATAACCTATCACAAATTTTACTCCCTAGATATTGCCTAAAAGACTTCTGCACAATACAGTATTACTGGGGATGCAAAGATGAAATGAAAATCTTTCCTTTAAATTAGACAGCTTACATTCTCCTGAAAGGATCAATATTGCTTGCAGAGATGAACACATATGATACTTTGCAAAGGTTGGAGAAAATTCCAAGAACGCTAAGTGGAAAAGGAATGGCTATATGTCGAAGATGGTATAGAAGCTGGGCTTCAATGTAGATATAGTCATTCAGAGATTGATGTGAGAAGAAATTTCGTTTCAAGAAATGGGACAAACCTGGGCAAATTAATGATGATGATGATGATGAAAAGATGGCAGAAACACAGTTGAGTTCTGGAAATAGTTACCAAGCTACTTGGACTTGAACACAGACTGAAAGTAAAATGCAAAAATAATGAAAAGTTTGGTAGGCAATACACTGTGAAGTACTCTATATACAAATCTGAGGATGGTTTGAGTTACCCTAGGGGCACTGACAGCTATTGAGCAGAGCATAGATATATTCCATCTTATATTTTAGGAAAACTATTTTAGTAGCAATGTAGAGGATGGTTTGGAGAGCCATTTAGTTGGGATGAAGTTTCAAGAATCCAAGCAAGAAGTAATGAAGGTCACAATTAAAATGCAAGCAGAAGGAAAGGGATGGAATGGAAACATCTTGTAGTAATAGAATTGGTAAGACTTAGGGCAGCTAGGTGGTTCGGTGGATAGAGCACTGGCCCTGAAGTCAGGAGGACCTGCATTCACTTCCACCTTCAGAGCAAACACTTGGCACTTACTAGCTGTGTGACCCTGGGCAAGTCACTTAACTCCAATTGACTAAAAAAAAAAAGACAAAAAAAGAATTGATAAGCCTTTACAGTTGGTTGAATATGAGCATAAGAATTAAAATGGACTATTATGTGACCATAAATCATATCATAAGTTGTATATTAATAATTTAAATTAACAATATTTATTAAACATTATGATATGTAAGCCTTATGTAACTATGTTATTACAACAAGTCCCTGTACCAAGTGCTTTGGAATACAAAGAGACAAAATATATTGGTGTTTTACCTTGCATCCCACTGGGTATCTCAATCAGTATTTTCTTAGTTTCTTTCTCTGCCATGTTGTAAAAAACAAACAAAAATAAGACCTCCCCACTTCAAGGAAAAAAAAACTTTATTTTCCTTTCTCTTGGGATAATATTGTGATGGTTTGATAATCCTTTAAACTGAACCATCTAAGATTTAATGGCTTAATGAACGACACATTATAATATACTTAAGCTTTAAAATGATTCTAAAATGCTTTAAATTAAAAAGCCAATGTGATTTTTAAAGAAACTCTGGGATTTATTTTTAAATTGTTTGTATTTATTTCATTAAATATTTCCCAATTACATGTAAAAAATAGCAATCATTTTGAAAATTTTGAGTTCCAAATGCTATTCTTCCTTCCTGCTCATACCCACTCTTTGAAAAGGCAAGCAATTTGATATAGATTATCTCTGTTAAGTCATGCAAAATATATTTCTGATTAACCATGTTGCAAAAGAAAACACAAACAAAAAAGGAGAAAAATAAAAACAATGTAAGAAAACCATGTGTCAGTCTACATTCAGAGTTCTCTTTGGATGTATATAGAATTTTTCATCATGGATACTTTGGAATTACCTTAGGTCATTATTTTGATCGGAGTAGCTAAGTCACAATTGATTATCCTTACAATATTTTGGTGACCATATATAGTGTTCTCCTGATTCCGCTCACTTCAATTTTCATCAGTTCATGTAAGTCTTTTCTGAAACCCTCCTCCTCTTCATTTTTTCATAGCACAATAATATTCCACCACAATCACATACCACAATGTGTTTAGCTATTCTCCAATTGATAGGCATCCCCTCGATTTCTAATTCTATGCCATCACAAAAATAGCTGCTATAAATATTTTCATATAAATAAGTCTTTTTTTTTTCTTTTTTATCTATTTCAGATCCAGACATAGTAGTGGTATTGCTGGGTCAAATAGCATGCATTGTTTTATAATCCTTTTGGAATAATTCCAAATCATTCTTGAGAATGGTTGGACTAGTTCACAACTACACTAACAGTGCATTAGTGTCATTTTTTTTCATATACCATCAAGAATTTATAATTTTCCTTTCCTGCCATGTTGGTCACTCTGACAGTGTGAGGGGGTATCTCCAAGTTATTTTAATTTGCATTTCTCTAATCAGTAGTGATTCAGAGCATTTTATATGTAACTATTGATAGCTTTGATTTCTTATTCTAAAAACTCTGTGTTCATATAATTTGAACATTTATCAACTAAGTGATAGCTCTTATTTATATAAATTTGGCTCAGTTCCCTATATGTTTGAGAAATGAGACAGACATTCATCAGAGAAACTTGCTGTAAAAAAAATTTACTCCCACTTTCCTTTTTTCCCTCTAAGTTTTGCTACATTAGATTTACTTGTGCAAAAGCTTTTTTTTAATTTCATGTAATCAAAATAATCAATTTTACTTCCTCTGATCCCATCTATTTCTTGTTTGGTCATAAATTCTTCCTTGATCCATAGGTCTGACAGGTACATTTCTCCATGCTCCCCTGATTTACTTAGGTTTTCAGATTTAATATTTGAATCATTTAGCCATTTTGACCTAATCACATGTGCCCTTGCGATGTCATTGGTACTCTACAAGAATAAAGGATGAACACATTTAATGACAATTCATTCTTCATGATTAGATATTTTCGATTACAATTAACTTTTAATCTATATGTCTATGACCCTTTATTAAATGTAATTTTATTACATTTCAGAGTGAATTTAATATTTCTGTTCTTATACATTTAGTTCTTATGTTTTTATACACTAATACAGGGTCCATTTTTGTCGAGGTGTTACGTACATCTGAGAAAAAGTTTCACTCTTTTGTTTTCACATTTGCTTTTCTCCTGAAATCAATCATATCTCAATTTTAAAAACTGACTCCTTTCTTATTTATTTTATGGTTAGATTTATCTGTCTCTGAGAGTGGAAAGTTGAGGTCCCCTGTTAATATAGTTTTATTCCCTATTTCCTCTTGTAATTCATTTAATTTTTCCTTTAAGAATCTGAATGTTGTGCCATTTCTTGCATACGTGTTTAGAATCAGTAATGCTTCATTGGCTATGGTGCCTTTTAGCGATATGTAGTTTTCCTGCTTATCTCTTTTACTTAAGTCTATTTTTCTTTCATTTTCTCTGAGATCATGATTGCTAACCATTCTTTTTTTACTGTAGCTGAAGCATAATAGATTCCGTTCCAGCTCCCTGTTTTGACTCTGTTTCGAGTGTTTCTTGTAAATAATGTATTATTTGAATCTTGTTCTTTATACCATACCCTTATCCATTCTGAAACCCATTTCCATTTTGTGGGTGAGTTCATATCACTCACATTCACAGTTTTGATTACTAATTGTGCATTTCCCTCCATCATATTTTCTTCTGTTTGTCCTTTTCTCTCTCTTTTTATACTGTCCATCCACTAAAGTCTGTTTTGCTTCTGACCACTACCTTCTTTTACTTGCCCTCTTTTTTTATCACTTTCCCTTTCTTTTATCTCCTTCCCCCTTGACTTGCCTGTTTGATAAGATTTCCATTGTGTACACGCACACACACACACACACACACACACACACACACACATTTTTCCCCTTTGAACCAATTTAGATGTGTGATGTTCAAGCACCACAACACCCATTTTCCACTCTACTGTAAAGGTTTTCCTTGATTGTCTCTTCTATATAACATAATTTTCACCATTCTTTCTCTCCTTTTTCCTTTGATGTACTTCTACTTATTCACTTTTTCAGGCAATCAAGATTAAGTGATTTGCCCAGGGTCACACAAGTAGTAAGTATTTAAGGGCAGATTTGTACTCAGGTCCTCCTAACTCAAGGGCCAGTGCTGTATCCACTGCGCTACATAGCTTCCTCTTATCCATTGTTTTTTCCATCATCTCTACATAATCGACATACTCTCAGGGCCTCTTTCTATGTAGAATTGTTCTAACTGTCCTAATAATGATAAAGTTCTTAGAAGATACATTATCTTCCCATATAGAAAAGTAAATGCTTCAACCTTATTGAGTCCCTTATGACTTCTCTTTCATGTTTGCCTTTTTATGCTTCTCTTGAATTTTGTAGTGGAAAGTCAGATTTTATATCAAGCCCTGATCTTTCATCAGGAATCCTTGAAAGGGCAACATTTCATTGAATATCCATTTTTTTCCCTTCAATGATTAAAGTCAGTTTTTCTAGGTAGGTTATTCTTGGTTGTAATCCCAGCTCTTTTGCCTTCCAGGAGTATCATACTCCAAGACCTCCACTTCTTTATTGCAGAAGATGCTAAATTTTCTCTTATCCTGACAGTGGTTCCATAGTATTAGAATGGTTTCTTTGTGGCTGCCTGAAGTATTTTGTTCTTTAACCTGGGAGCTCTAAAATTTAGTTATTATATTCCTAAAACTTTTCATTTTGGGATATCTTCAGATAGTGACTAGTGGATTATTTCAATTTGTCTTATCTTTTGCTTCTAGGATATCAGAACAGTTTTCCTTGTTAATTTCTTGAAATATGATGTCTAGACTCTTTGTCTGATCATGGCTTTCAAGTAACCAATGAGTCTTAAAATCATCTGTCTAAGGATTTTCCAGGTTAGTTGTTTTTCCAATGATATATTTCATATTTTCTTCTATTTTTTCCCTTCTTTTTACTTAGTTTTTTTTTGGTGTCTCTTGGAGTCATTAGTTTTGTTGTTGCTGTTTCAGTCATGTCCAACTTTTTGTGACCACATTTATGATATTATTGGCAAAGATACTGTAATGGTTTGCCATTTCCTTCGCTAGTTCATTTTACAGTTGAAGAAACTGAAGCAAAGAGGGTTAAGTGATTTGCCCAGTGTCACACAGCTCTTCAGTGGCTGGGTCCAGATTTGAGCTTATGTCTTCCTGCCATCTATGTTTAATTTTCTAATTCTAATTTTCCTGACTTCCAATTCTAATTGGTAAGGAATTAATTTCTTCATTCAGCTTTTGTACTTTTTTTTAAAAAATTTTGGCCAGTTCTATTTTAAGTTGTTATTTTCTTTCTTTTTTTTTAACTTTTACCAAGTTAATTTTCTTTTCATAATTTCCTTCCTTTGCTTTCATCTCTTTACCTATGTGTGTGTGTGTGTGTGTGTGTGTGTGTGTGTGTGTGTATAATTCCTTTGATAGTCTTATTGATTTTGAAAATAAGTTTTGCCTCTTCCAGTAATTCTTGTTGGGCTTATGTTCAATTCACATTTTTTTTTTGTTTATTTTTTTTTGTCTTTTTTCCCCCATTGAGGTTTTACTTGTAGCTGTTTTGTCTTCGTTTTCTTCTGAGTTTGTGTCTTTATTTTCCCTGTCATACTAATAACTTTTGAAGATCAGGTTTTTTGCTATTGTTGTTTGCTCATTTTCCCACTCCTTTTTATTTCTGTCTTTAGGTTAATGTTGGAATTTGTTTCCATTATTGGAATGGACGGGTATTGTCTCAAGCTTCAGATGTTTTTATCGCTGTTGTAAGATCTAGTTGAGGGTTTGGAAGTTTTTGATGTTTCCAAGGTTGTGTGATCACTACTCTCTTGGTCTGCACTTTGGTGCTTTCCCACAAAGAACCCCTGATCCCTCCAGCTTGAAATAGATACTGCTTGTCAGGGCCACTCCTCCCTTGGGCTCATAAGTGATATGGCCTCTCAAAGCTTCCCTCCCTTTTGACTGAAAATGCCCCTGTCCATCCTTGAAGTATGATTTAGAAGTGGATATAAGCCATAAAATTCCTAAATAGTTGTTTCTTATCTCTCCCACTTCCTCTTGACCAAAAGTGATCCTCTCTGCCCTTGAAGTATCACCCAGCAAGGTATATGGGCAATGGAATTGCCCAACAGATCTGATCCTGAGTGCAGTCCTAACACATGAGTCCCCTATAATCTCTTTATGATGACTTGCTAGGTACCCTTACCTTCTCTGGCTTGAGACTTCCCAAAGCTTCTTCTGCCTCTATCACCACCATCAAATCTCACCACTGGTGTTTCATATGTAGGTGCTCCAGGACAGCTCTCCTCCCCTATGTCCTAGATCTCTCTCTCTCTCTCTCTCTCTCTCTCTCTCTCTCTCTCTCTCTCTCTCTCTCTCTCTCTCGGCAATTGGGGTTAAGCAACTTGCCCAGGGTCATACAGCTAGTAAGTGTCAAGTGTTTGGTTTGAGGCCAGATTTGAACTCAGGTTCTCCTGACCTCAGGGCTGGTACTCTATCCACTGCACCAACTAGCTGCCCCATTAGATGTCTCTTTCTAACATTCCCTGGTGTATTGAGCTAGAAGAATGTCTCACTCTGACCTTTTGTTGGTGCTACCATTCCAGAATTTGATTTTAGGTATTATTTGAAAGTTTTAAAGAAATTTAATTTAAATTTAAAGAACAGAATGTTGGGAGGGGTCAGCTGATTGCTTTTTCTATTCCAACATCTTGTTACCATCCCAATAAGTCACCAGTGCTGTAACTTTAAGAGACTAGGAAGATGATGAGGAAGTCATTTTTTTGTTTCTTTTAATTTTGGAACAGGGAGCAAAGATGGAGGGAGCAACTCTATCTTTCGGTAAATGTCATGTATATTAGTTCCATTATGATAACAAGTTAGGCCTGGCTGTCATTTCCCAAAACTCTACCAAAAAGAGGTTTTAGATTAGTTATCCTAGTCATTTAATAACTGGTTCTGCAATGATTGTGCTTGTGAAATTTTCATTGGAATATAAATTTGGAGCTGAAAAGAATTGTAGAGGTCCTCTATTTAACTGCTGACTCAATTGTACAGTAAAAGGCAGTTCTATAGCAGAGGACATTTCTTTGGTGAGGTGACCTTGAGAATGAAAGTAAAAGAAATTAAGCCTTTGTTCTTAAACTGACTATATCTCCCAATGAAAGATGAACTGGCCTTTTCCTGGAACTTATTTGTTCTATAATAGAATTAAAGGATGATTGATTGCTCATTGATCGATTCATTCATTGCCAATTCAATTGGTCTTTAAAGTGAGAACTAGAGAGCAACAGGCAGATAATGGGTGAGGGAAGCCACTTTGGATAGTCTCCCACCCCTCGGATGGAAGATTGGATAGTCTTGCAGCACATGCAAGGAATCACATGAAACAGTGAACTATATGATCCCAGAAGAGAAAGGAGACACACAATCCCAAATATGACAACAGTGATTGGCAGCGATGGATTGACTGATAAACAATGCCAATTCCAGAATCTAGCATCTTGAATAGAGAAAGCCCTGGACAACACTGACAAAAAGCAGCCAGAAGATTTCTGAGACCAACCAAGAGTCACGTGTGAGGAAAAACAAAAGATGATGCTATGATATGAAGTAAAAACTGAGGGGGAAATGTAAAGGAAAAGCTGATAAAAGGGAAAAAAACTGAACCTTGCCCTTTTTAACACTGCGAGTTATGTAGACTATACCAGTTTAGGGAGAAAGTGTTTCCATTTTCCTTTTGAGGAATGCAAATCCAGGATAGAACTCCAAATCTGGAGAACTTCAGTGGTTATTGAAGAGATGGAAGCCAACCGTACAGTGAATGAGGTTTGTTTCGAATGTGTAGGAGCTCAGGTATCAGTTGTAATGCTTTAATATTGGGGTTAGTAAGGTCTGAGCTGTGTCAAATGTTTTATAGCATTAAGCATAAGGGCCAAAGAAAAAATTTTCTGTTGCTGTGGAGGCCCAGGAACAAGTTTAATTCTTATATTATTGGTGGAAACACTGGGTAGGAGAATGAGAAATAAGCTAATCTCTGATTTTCTTAGGGGAAACTCTGGAACAAGAGCCACAGAGAGAATTGTATGAAATGCTTCCCAACAACTGATCCTTGTACATATTCTCTACTGCTATAAGCATTATGGGTTCCTATTTACTCTTAAATAACCCTTAATTACTGCTTTTTATATTAGTTTCCTTAAGACCTCCTTAGTTGTAACTACTGGATATTCACACTTTGAATCATGAAGGATTGGCCTATGACTTTGAAATTGTACATGCACACACACACACACACACAATTACAGTTGTTTACTTAAAGATATCCTTGTACACATACACAGTATTAGTTTTTCAAAGAAGACATATGAGGTATTGTAACGTAAAATACTTAGTGAATATTCAATTCTATTAACTTTTTATATATAGGGAATCCAATAAGTACCAAAACCATCATCCAAAGGATATTCCATTTCCATCTTTATTTTGCAACATATAACATGCAGCAAAACTTATTTTCATACTGTCACAGATATAATAATGAAAGGTACCTCAAATGTCAACTAGTCCAATTCTCCATTTTTCAGATGAGGAAACTGAGGCCTAGAGAAATTAAGTGACTTGCCCAAGTTCACAGAAATACTATACTGAAGAGTCAGAATTTGAACCTATGTATTTCTGAGTCAAAATAAAGTATGCTTTCTACTACATACACTTTTAGATAATAGTAGACTGTCTGCAAGTTGGAGGGAAAAGATTTTGGAATCATTCCTTGTGTACCTACTTTGGTTGACTATACGACCTCCGGGGTCCCTCTAGTTCTAAAATTTCATGTGTCTATGGTTCCAATTCCATTTAAAAATGAAATACAACCAGTTTCTTTGTGGGTATATATTATTATCCCAAACAGTCAAATCATGGTATTCATGCTCTTGTAAAATTAGTCATGCTTTTTACTTTGGCATTTTCCCTTTCATCAAAAATGCCGTGTATAATTTTTTTTAATGAAGTCCACCTGAAATAACAAGGAAACAACTGTCCAGCTACTAATCATGATTGCTATTTTACATGGCTTTAAAATAAATGTTGAATCTACTTATGGGATATTGGACACTAACATGTATTTAGTCTGAGACTTCCTTGCTAGTAACTATAGAGCATTAGAATATTATTGGGATATTTGTTTTCTACTCCTACCAGTAGTTGCCATCTATGATACTAAAACTTGCAGTGTGTACATGGCAAAAAATAAATTTTATTTTTCAACACTGAAAAAAGATGGATGTTGGAGGAGGCCTACATTGCCCGGTCTAGATTAAATTGCAATTCAGAGAAGAAATTCCCTAACCCTGAAGCTAAGTCTCAAGGTTGTAGTCAGACTTACGTGACTTTTGACAAATCTTTGTTTCTGACTAGTATCCCTGAAATTAAAATTTTTCTCATTTTCCAACCTTTGAGACCAATTCTAAAGAAATAGCAATGAATGATCATGACTATTATAACATATTAGTAAAGCTATAGTATAAAGTTTAAATAAAAGGTGCTCTTTGATAATTAGTGCACTAACTGTTGAGTTAGCCTTAGGTCTTAGTCTCAGTATAACCATCTTTCATCCAGAAGAAGATTAATTGATCAAGACATTTTTGCTATTATTTTTTGGGTTAAAATAAATTTCAGGTTACAGGTTCCTGAACTCCAATGTAGATATAAACAACACACTGCAATTCCTCACAAATTTGATCTCCCTGAGTCAGTGCTCTCAAAGCAATAATATTCTTTCCAAAATCATTGCACTCTGCTTTTATGCCTTACATTTTCTTTCTTTGTTTTCTCTTATAATCTTTTTATTTTCTTTCCTTTCCTCCCTTCCTTTTCCTTTCTCTTTCTCTTCTCTTCTCTTCTCTTCTCTTCTCTTCTCTTCTCTTCTCTTCTCTTCTCTTCTCTTCTCTTCTCTTCTCTTCTCTTCTCTTCTCTTCTCTTCTCTCTCTCTCTCTCTCTCTCTCTCTCTCTCTCTCTCTCTCTCTCTCTCTCTCTCTCTCCATATCTCTTCCTCATCCTCCTCATCTTCATCCTTGTCCTCAATTGAATAATACAATTTTAAAACCAGATGATATTCAAGACCCTAGACTGCAACTCTTGTTTCCATCCTGGCCACTGTAGTCACCATTCCACACAACTTCCCTTGTGGAAAAAGGACCTGGAAACCATAGTACAATGAATATTAAGTGCTACTAACTGCTATTATTGGAACAAACAAGCCAGCCTTCATGAAACAAAAAGATATCCTTCAAGAATGTGGCAACATGTGACAAACATGCCAAAAAATTTAACGATTACCTTCCATAAAACATTACTGAATGCTGTCCAGAACTTTGATTCAAGAGCCCAGGAGTAGCCCACCAGTTCTGATTCCAGCTACCATTATAAGGGATAACCCTTGTAGTGAAAGAGGCCATCATCCTGGCCCGCACCAACCAAGTTCCATGGGTAGACAGAACAGCCAGCAAGCCCCAACTCTATGGAAACAGTAGCACTTCACAGGCAATTGACCAACTTGCAATCTCATCAACTCCTACAGTCATCATCCAGGAGAACTCTTCCTCTACCATACCCTTCATCCTCAGGATGTACACATTGGAAGTATCCTCTGCCTCTGCAGCATCTGCATTTTAATGAATACCTTCTCTTAGAACTTACATTTAAAGAGAGTGCTTCTCCAGGCTATATCCAGAACTTCCTTTAGCTGATCCCTAGCTTGGGTACCTTTGTCTCCTCCACTCTCCTCTCCCCTTCTCAGCCTCCTTTTATGCTTTGTCTTCCACAATAAGAATTTCCAATTTTGAGGGCAGAGTGTGGCTTTTTTCTGTTTGTATTTGTATTCCCAGTGCTTAGTACATTGCCTGGAACATAGTAGGTGCTTAATAAGTGCTAACTGACTGGGTGACTTACCTGGGCATTATTTCTCCAGGGGCTTCAGCCCTTGCTTTTTGAGTGGCAATATCTATTGAAGACTTGGAAAAGAAAGATTTCGTCACCAAAATTCCTGGCACTATCAAATAGTTAAATGTCAAATAACAACATGAATTTCTTAATAGAAATGGCCTCAAAGAAGATGCATTACCATATTCTTTGCCACTGAACCACAAGATAATGGAGCAATTTCCTTTTAATTGCAGCTGAAACTCCTAAATTTGTATTCTCTCTCTCTTAGAATATAAGCTCCCATAGGTCTGAGTCAGCCTCATTTGCTTCCTTATTTGTTTTCTAATTTTATCCTCTGAGCTGAGCTCAATGTTTTGCACATACCAAGCTCTTGATAATTTTTAAAATTAATTATAGGTATTGGAATACCTGACAGTGAAATAAATACCACATTAAAGTGAATTGGCAGAGACCACAAGTTAAATGTTCTAATAAAGCTTAATTCAAGGAAAAGACAATTTCCTGCAATTCCTGCAAATAAAAATTCCACCCATATTAAGATTTGTCTTTACAAAGTAGAGTCTATTTGAGTGCACAAAAACCTAGAACTGATTTCTCACTGCTTTGGTGGCTGAAAGTTGAAGATTCCCCAAAAACACTCCTACAATGATATTTTTTAGTACTGCATACAGCAAGTTCATAGTCTCAGGAGGCAGTCTATCTATCTGGTTTTTGAAATAGTACCATACAAATAGATTTTTTTTCAAGCTATTTCTATTTTTTGAAGCACAGGAAAAGTTCAATCTAATCTGTAAGACATCATCAAATTTTTATGCCATTAAGGTGATTACATTTGCACACACAACTCAATTATCAAAGATATGGATTGTTACATGTGCAATCAGATTGTGAAATATAAATCTATATATTTGATGCAATTAAAGTTAAGGTTACAGTAAATTTTGTCACAAACCACATTATGCATTACTGTCTTGTGTGCATAAAATAATCCATTTTAAATATGTATATTTTAATAAAAATAAATATTTTTTCTTGTGGAGTAATGTCACTAAACAGAAAGAAATGACATGGTAAATCATGCTGTTACTGAATAATGTTAAAGAAATTACCCAGCAAAGTTGTTTTCAAAATACTGTCTCTGTTTACTAAAAAACAAACAAAATATATGATTAGGGAGGCTGTTTTCTTTTCTTTTTCAGCTATTCCAATAAGCAGTTTTAAAAAGATTTAAAAATAAAATCGATAACTAATAATGATAGAGTTGTAAAGAATATATCACACAAGCTATCATTGATAACCAGGATTCTATATGCAAGGGCCTCTGACTCAGAATTGATGGCAGTACTGTTGGTGGAAACTAAAGGAACTCCTTCATGGTAGGACTTATGACCTCAGAAGTGAGAAGAATGATTATTGTCATTAAACATTTTATGTTGAGCAGCATTTGTTTCTTTTTTTTTTTTTAGATAATGCACAACCTACTGAATTCCAGCAAAAAAGAATTAAAAAAAAATAAAAGAATCATCATTGCATTAGAAAAGTATTAAGGTTAAAGATATTTAAATCCCATTTCCACCCTTGCTAAATTACAGAATCTCAGAAGTGGAAGGGACTTCAGTTCAAATCCAGCCTCAGGCATTTACTAATTGTGTGAACCTGAGCAAGCCATGAAGCCTCTACTTGCCTCACTTTTCCCAATTGTAAAATGAAGACAATAATATTTTCTACCTTGCAGGGTTGTTTTAAGATCTAGTTAATCTAGAGATTAACACAGAGGTAGCACATATTAGATGCTATATAAATGCTTATTCCCTTCTCCCCTTCTGGGGCCATCTAATAAGAAAATACAGTACAGCATTCACAACAGTTCTTATCAAGTTTTTGGTAGAAGACCTCTGGTGAGGAGGAATTTGGCACCTTTTAATACAACATACTCAACTTAATCATTAATTCATTCTTTAAAAAGGTGTTTTTCTTCCCTTTTTCTCAAGTTAAATTTGTATCTCTATCACTTTTGCTAATGGTGCTCATGTCTGCTCTCTGGGGCAATGGATCACTCCTTAAAATACATCAAACATAATTGATGTCCTTTTTAGCATTCCTTTTTCTAGGCTTAATAACCCCATGTCCTTCAGTTGATCTTTGCATTGCATGATCTTGAGGCCTTTCATCATCATGGTTGCCCTCCCTTTATTGTTCTCCAGTTTGTCAATGACTGAACAAGCTGTGGTATATGATTGTGATGGAACATTATTGTGCTATAAGAAATGACAAGCAGGATGATTTCAGAAAAAACTTGGAAAGAGTTATGTAAACTAATAGAAAGTGAAATGAGCAGAACCAGGAGAATGGTGTACACAGTAACAACAATACTGTGTGCTGAAGAATTGTGAATGACTCAGCTATCTTCAGCAATACAAAAATCCAAGACAATCCCAAAAGACTCATCATGAAGCATGCTATCAGCCTCCAGAGAAAGAACTGACATCTTCTAAATGCAAACTGAAGCATGCCATTTTTTACTTTCTTTCTTTCTGTCTTGTATTCATTCTATTTTTTTGTTCATGTCTTCTTGTACAAAATGACTCATATGAAAGTGTTTGACATGACTGTACACGTATAACTTGTATAAAATTGCTTACCATTTCAGGGAGGAGGAGGGGGAAAAGGGAGGGAGAGAGGGATAAAATTTGGAATTCAAAACCTTTAAAAATTTCCAAAATATTAAAAATTTTTTTAAAGATTTAATTGGAGAAAAATAAAATATTATTTAAAAATAATCTCTTTCTCCATGCTATATATTTCTTCAGCTCTATAGGGCACCATAAAAAGGTCTTTCTGACAGTCAACAGAGAGTATTAGAAGTATGTTCCTAATCAAGGTCTTATTCCACCTACCTCTCCATCTTTAGTTTTATTTTCCTCCCAAGCAAATGCCCTTTGTTTATTTTCCTTGAGGACTAAATAAAAATAATATTCAAACTATTTTGTCTATGAAGAGCCTGTTTGTCACTTAAAACATATTTTAGGTCAGAGTGCCTTCTTTCCTCAAGCCTAATTTTGTTCTATGGTTCTTACAGTCCCAGGCCTCCCACAAACAATGAAACAAAAATAAATCTCAGAGAACAAAGAACCAATCTGACTTTGAACCTTAAAAACAAAACTCTTCCTAATTTTTTTCTTAGCCCAAGGTCAAAAGCCTCTCCTCCCTAGTGCTGGAACGCTTCTGTGTTTGTTGGGAAGTGCCCAGGCTCTAGCAGCTTGGAAGGAAATTTTTTTTTTCTTTTTCTCATCCCAGTAATTTCTCAATTCCACCATTTCTCACGGGGTATCTTGGCAGAATTATTCACATTACCTGAGGCTACTTCACAAACACCAAGCAGAGGGGAGGAGGTGAAGTCATGGAATTCAATTGATATTTCCACTTAATAAGGAGAAAGCTTTGCAATCCTAACACATGTGAAAACTTGAATGAATGATTTGGCTGAATTGAGTTGTTTATCCAATTGAAGAAAATTATGTGTAATCTGGTTGTAAAACATTTTCAAAGACTTCTGAGTAACTGTGGGGAATATGAACAGAGAGAATCAGGTATAGTGTGGATGTTATGGATGGCATATCTTAATATGAAATGATTGTTAGGCAATAGTCAGAAGAATGAATGAAGTTAGGAAGGGGAAGTTGGGAAAGGAGGATAAAGCAAATACAATATATTGGGAAGTAAGAAATAAGGAAAAGAATTTACCACCCAACTGGAAACAAAGAGGTGAAAACAAGCCATTGAAGTTCTCTGGTCTTACATTTTCTATTCCATAAAATGAATGGGTTTTCTATCAAACCGAGGAATAGTGAAAAAAAAAAAGATGTCAATAGTAAGTGTTGGAGTGTCTACAGAAAGTCAGGGACATCATATTTTCTTTGAGGAGGTATGAATGTGATTGACTATTCTAGAAAATAACATGGAACGTGATAAAAAATGACTAAACTCATGGACATATATTGCAAAAATATCGGAGACAAAAAAATGTTCTATCTATACTATTTCCCTCTCAGATAGATATATTTTTGACTTCTTTGACTTCACCAATCCCTCTTCTTCCATCTTGCTTTTATGTATTGTCTTCTCTCACTAGATTGTAAGTTCCATGAAAGCAGGGACTCTTTTTTCATATTTGTATCCCCAGAGCTTAGCACAGTTTTTGGTACACAGTAGGCACTTAATAAACATTCATTGATTATTGAAAAAAATTTTTCTAACAATGGTTGGCAGCACTTTCACTAAAGAGAAAAAAAAAACTATCTGCTTAATCTCTCTGGAATCCATTCTTGTGTAGTAAGAGCCAATCTTTCCTAACTCTTTCCTTCAAGTGTCCTCATTCATGTGAATGCTCCCATAACTACTGCTTTCTACTCAGACCCTAGGACTTTGCAGGGAAGGCAGAAGTATTGAAAAGGATGAACAACTTTAAACTGCCCAAGAGAGGAAAGAATGTTGCTTAAAAGCAAAGTTTCCAAGGAAATTGTCTTGCTTTCCAAGTCTTTTTTTCCCATTACATATTATTGTTTAGTTTATTCTTTTTGTCGAGGGGGTGGGTGTCCATGAGGTATGAATTCATGTGACTTTTTTTTTCCTCTCCCAGTTAATGATGGGGTTACATTGATTACCATATCCAACTTCAAAAAGTAATTACCTTCATGGTAAAAACTAATTGATTCAATCAATCAATCAGAAAATCAACATGAACAAGGTCTGTACATATTCTTGAGTGAACTAAATACATTTCAATTCAGTGCAACAGGAAGTCTCTTTTGATTGGGTGAGGGAATTAGTCATGCTCTAAAGAACTTGTGTAAAATACGGAGTTATGTCTGAAATAGAGAAAGATTCCAAGGGTATAGCAAAGAAAGGGAAGGAGTAGACATACCAGTTGTTGAGCCAGAAAGAATCAGCAGCAGAAGGGCAACTTGCAAAAAAGAAGACAAGTTGGATTGAGCCATGGAAGAGAAGTGAGAGATAGAGGGTATATATATCTATATCTATCTATCTATCTATCTATCTATCTATCTATCTATCTATCTATCTATATCTATCTATCTATCTATCTATCTATCTATCTATCTATCTATCTATCTATGTATCTATCTATCTATCTATTTGAAAGATTTTCTCTTTTACTAATTTCTTTCTTTGTTCCTATTAATTGACAGTCACTCTAATGTATCCTGCTTGTTTCTTTACTCAAACTTTTCTGGTAATCTGAGTTTTGCTTCAACAATCAAGGGGCCAGAATTCATCTACAGTCAAATATAAATTTAGACAGAAAGCCAAACTCCTATTTAAATGTTAGGAATTTAGCCATACTTGAGGGGGGGGGAGGGCAGGATTCAGAGTAAGTGTGGTTATAGGTCTAACTTTTTTTTGTTGTTGTTTTCAAACTCCCTAAAGCCACAGAGGAGGGAACCACATGGACCTGACAGATCATTGCATTATACTCATGCTTAAAATGAGCTAATTTTTGTGACAAGATGTTACACCTATTTTTAGGTGAATGTTTATATTGCTATTCAGTGAAATTTCTTTGATTCATGCTTAAAACCCAGATTCTCTCCTTCTCTCTCTCTTTCTTCTTCCCTCCCTTCCTCCCCCTCTCTCTCTCATTCCCTCTCTTCCTCTTTCTATTCTTCCTTCTCCCTATCTCTTTCATAGCAACCATACGTTCACACTACTGCTTCCTTTAATTTATCTGATTATAGAAATATATGTATATATACACTCAAATATCTGAAAGAAATCTGTTTCTTTCTGAAAATGAAGATAAGACAGAATGTGAACAGACTAAAAAGAAACAAACAACAACAAAAAAAAAACAGGGTAGCTGGGCGGCACAGTGGATAGAGCACTAGCCCTGGAGTCAGGAGGGCCTGAGTTCAAATCTGGCCTCACACACTTGACACTTATTAGCTGTGTGACCCTGCAGAAGTCACTTAACCCCATTGCCTAGGAAAAAAACCAACCAAACAAAAAACTCCAAAAACAATAGAAGGTGGATTTAGCAAGTGAGGCAGAATGCAATAGGAGACAACTGGAAGTTGCACCATTACAATTTTCTTTAAACAGAGAAACGCTATGGTGTCCTCATCTTGTATCTGTCATTCTCTTTATCAAGTTCCCTGGTGCAGCAGTGGAAAATTGCAGCAGTGGCAGCAGTGCTTCCAGCTGGTTGTCTCACTCTCCTGGTCCTTTGTCCCCCAAAATGGGTTTTTCACCTTTCACTGCAGGGGAGGAGAAGGAAACTGCCTTTTCAAATATGGTCATAACCTCACTATTTCTTGGTTCTCAGAGGCTTTCACAGAGAGGCTTAGGTGATGATCTGCCCATGGACTTTGCTTCTTGTGATCTGTTACATATTAATAAGAGCCTGTTTGTAGTTGCAAAACAAAATAGGTGCCCATCAAAGTATATGCCTATTGACTGGAGAATGATTGAAAAAATTGATGGATGACCACAATGGCTTATTATCGTGTTAGAAGGAAAGATGAATACAACAAATATGGAGAAGCATGGAAAGATCTATATGGACTGATGCAAAGTGAAGAAAGCAGAACCAAGGAAAAAATATGTACAATTAACACAACATATACAAAAGAAATCTAAAGTAATTTTGCAAAAATTACAAATAATTATCATAGTTCCAAAGAACAGATAAGAGAAAAACACCTTCCTTCCACCCCCAACCTCCAGAAAAATCTTTGTAAAAGTAAAATATCCATTATTGTAATACATTGAAAATATTTTTTAGACTTTTTTGATGTATTGTTAATCATGTCGACTTTTTTCCCTTTTACTGTTTTTTATATCTTTAAAAATATTATTTGTTATGTGGGATTGCTCTCTGGGAAGGGAAGGTGGGGTGGGATGCTGGGATGAATATTGATGTGGAGAAAGAGATACAGATACAGATACAGAGAAACACAAGAAAAAGGAGAAAGAGGACATCTATTTCAGAATGAATGAAAAAAAGTTTCTATGTGGTAGAGATGTGATAGGATATTGTTATACAATGAGAAATGCTGAATTTGAATAATTTAGATAAACGCAGGTTGACCTCTATGAATTGATTCAGTAAAGTAAGCAGAAATAGAAAAAAATAATACAAGCATTATAACATTAATGAAAATAAACATAAAATAAAGCCCCAGACTTCAGAATTGCAATGATCAGTTTTGGGCCAAAGAAGAGCTAAAGAAATAGACTTTCTTCTTTTCGTTGGAGAAGGAGTGAACTTCAGTCACAATAATGAGTGATTTTGCTCTTTTTTTGTTTTTGGTTGTTGTAACAAAATGCCAAATGGAATATATCTATCCCAATATGTTTAGCACAAAGGTTGGCACATAATAAACAATAAATACATGTCAACTAAGTAGTGGCCATGATGTAAAAAGAAAAATCATTATTGTAATTATGGTACTTTATTAAAAATAATAAATACAGGGGTTTGATTGGATGATCTCTAAAGTCTCCCCAGTTCTAAATCTATGATTTTAAGAACCTAAAAATAGAAATTACTAAATGAGATTTTAGAGTCAGAATAATGCAGAGTTTAAAGAACCAGCACAAAATAAATAATTAAATCCATGCAGCATAACTAATACAAAATTTCAGTGAAGGTGGTTCAATTTACTAGATTTGGGTAGATAACTAGAGCTTGAGAAAACCAAATGGGAAGATCAGAGGCATGAGCCAAAACTGGAATTAGTTAGGCCAAATGTGATTTTGAAATCACGTATTACATGCTTTCAAATCAATTAAGTTGAGGAATACAGAGGTTCCCAGCACTTATAGAGAGCCATAATAAATGTAAGCCAGAAACAGGAAGATTAAAAGAGCTGCTGAACATACTCTAGGCCTTAACTTTTGCTAGACCAGCCAAAGTTCAGTGGAGTTTAGACAACCTCTCAAAATTCCATAGTAAAGAGCGTTTAATTGATCTCAAGCAGAGCCTAGTAGCCTCTATATCTGTTGATTCAATTAATTTCAATTCAATGCAATTCACTTGAACTCAACAAAGATGGTGTGTTGTTTACCGGAATTCAAACACAAAAGAAATATACAAGAAACAGCCCTGGTATCAAGCAGCTTTCATTCTACTGGGCATAGACATGGTTGTGTTTATGAGAGCCACTCTATACATGCTTATGATTTTGGTGGGCATAGTGTTTACAGTCATAGGTGAATGTAAAATAATTTGCAAAGAGGGAGAATGTTAACTTCTAGCAAGTTCATAAAATGATTCCTGGATGAACTAGCACTTGAGCTGAGCATTGAAGACACCTCACGATACTAAGGGGCCAAAGTGGGGAAAAAGTACATTCCAAGTATGGGGTAAGATTGAGCAAAGGTACAGAGATGAGAAATATATGAAAATCACAGAGCAGAAAATAAAACAGTTGGCTGAAACATAGAGTAAGTGAAGGAGACTACTGGAACATTATAAAGAACGACTAGGCAACATTTTAGTGTTATCTGGCATTAGTGCAAAATCCCTAGGGTGCAAAAGATTTCTTCTAGGTCCTTCATAGGAATGATAAAAACCAAGATTAGTAGCCCAAGTGGCAGAAATGAGAAGGATTCGAGAAAGTTATGTAATCTTGTTGCATTTAGAATGGAGTATAAGAATTAACTAGAGTAGAGAATGATGAACTCAAATAATCAAACATTTATTAAGCAGCCACTCTATGCAAAGCTCTGAGAAATACTTATGACGGATGTGAGACTAATTGAGCACGGGAAAAAAAATAAACAACGTCAAACAATAGGCTGGATCCACATGGAGAACATTATGAATTCATCCAAAATTTAGGTTTTATACTAAGAGTGGAGAAAATATAGGAAGAAAAGGACCATTAAACCTGTAAAAATACATCATATCTTTTACCATATCAGATCTGATAGAAATTGCTTAGAGGCCTGGTTCTGTCTAGAGTGCCAGTTTTATTTTTATTTTTGTTTTGATTTTTGCAGCATGTAAATTTATCTAAAACATAATTGTTTAGAGAAAGAAAATGTCTCCAAAGAAGCAAGAACAGGGAGATTTCCAATGATTTCTAAGTTCAATTTAATAGACACTGCATAAACACTAGATTTGGAAGAAGAAAAACATAGCTATAATTAACATACTGTAACTTCAAATATGAAGTACATTCATTTTAAGGTTTTGATATTGCCCTTTGGTAAATGAATATTTGCATTCTACTTGGAATTTTCACTTGGACCAATTTAATCTCTTTCCAGGTAACAGAATTGATGAAATTATAAGTATATGAAAATTGGGATTTTATATATATCAAATTTAGTAGATGGTATTATTGCTTAGGGATACATGTCATTCAATAGTTTCTTGTCCTTTTTTGGCTTATTTTTTTTCATTTAATTTGGGTTTGAGCACCTCATTCTCCTGCTGTGGCCAACAGAGATGGTTTTGATGGAAACCTTTAATGCTAAGACTTCTGCAAAGACCAGTAAAACAGAAACATGCACACACACACACACACACATACATACATATACACATGTTCCCTCTTTACTAACAGTAGTTAGGTAAAATCAGAGGATAAAGCAGTCATGAATCAGAATATGTGATATTCTACACCTACAGTCTACTATTCTGTGACAAAAGGAAGTGTGTTCTGACATTGTCTTTTGGAAACATTATTCATCACCCACCTTGATCTGAATTCTTTAGTCATTTAGTGCTTTTATTATTTACATTTTTATAGACAGTTTATATCATTCTCTTGTTCTACTTTCTTAATACTGCATTAGTTCATATAAGTCTTTTCCCACATTTCTTTGAATTCTTCCTATTAGACCTTATTTATGACAAAAAAAATGTTGCTATGGACATTTTGGTATATATGAAAAGTTGCTTTCTGTTATTGATATTTTAGGGGTAAATGTCTGGTAATTGTATAGCTGGCTCAAGAGAAGTGAATAGTAACTTTTCTTGTATATCTGTGGATTACAACAGACATTTAGTACTTTAATGTTTCCAATATACATTATATACAATTTCTTATTTATCATCACAACAACCATGTGATACAGATATTACTAGTCCCATTTTACATATAAGGAAATTGAGGATCCAAAATAGTTACAGTTTGCAAAGTATGAGAAAGATTTTGAACCAAAGTCTTAACGAGTGCAAATAAAACTTCTGCAAATATGAAAATACTGGTGATTGTATTGTGTGTTGGTTTTTGAATGCAACCAAAATGAAAGCCAAAATAGAAACAAAAAAGGTACAAGGCACTCATCTTTATGAATTATTTCTCCACTTATTACACTGAACTTTACTGGTCTAAAATTATAAGACTGATGGTGATAAATGTTTACTTTTATCTTTATCTTTTGAAAATTCAGTTATACATTATCTTTTGATTCATGTGCATAAGTTCTTGCCATGTATATTGGGATAAGAAAAATAAATAAATATTTGTTTAGTCAACCATTAGGGATTAATTTCAATAACATTGTGTTAACTGAAGTCTTATGCTACATGATATTAAAGGTGGAATCATGACTTAGGAACTAAGTAGTCTGATTCATTGGTTGAAGTCCTTACCAGTGTCTTATTCTATCTTGGAATCCCTGTTACCAGCTTCTCAGCTTTTGTCTTTGACCAAGAGTATTTTCTAGCTCTCCACAGGTCATCGCCTAGTCAAGGACATTCTCTTAACGTTTTCCACCTGGCCTACTTCACTTCTTCCTGCTACTTGACTAGACTCCACTGAGCCATATATATTCCTGCACCTGTCTTTTTTGAGGTGAGCCCCTGAACTCCTCATAAATCACAATATAACCATCTTCCATTGACTCAAGGGAGTACCTTGAATAGTGTAACACTTACTCTCCTCAGTGGACCTCTCTCCAACCAGAGGAACTGACAGGATAAATTTCTCAGTGGTTAACATTCCCACTTTCTTATATTCTCCATCTTCCATTTATTCTTAACCCCAAGCTGCTGATATACAATCATATTCTCTTAACTCTGTGATTTTACTCCTATTGCCCTCAAATTTACCCTACCAATGCCCTACTCTCAGTTGGACTACCTCTTCCACTCTACAATCTGGAAAGCTGTTCCCTAAATAAAAACATTCTTTTCGTCTTAAGTCTTGTTTTCCTTTCCTAATCCTTATGTCTTCTGGTACTCGCTAACTTGGATCTTTCCTGGTGACGATCTCCCTGGCTATACTTTCCACTATTGTTCAGTCTTTCATTTATGCGTCTGAATTACTAATTGAGGAGTAGGAGTCAGAATATCCTTTGCTTTCTTTTGCTACTTTCAGACACTTCCTCCAACACTATCACTTAATAACATCTTTAATTTCCCACTATTCAAATTTATAATCCAATCTAAACCTTGCTGGCTATTAGTGTCTGAGTCCAGGACATATTTCTATTTACTCAAAGAGTTCAATGCCTGGCTCACAAGTTTTCTGTCCATCATTACTCCTATCCTTATACCAGGGGACTTCAACATATATATTGATTTTTCTTCTAATATCCTAACTTCCTAGTTTTTCAAACTCCTTAGTCTATATGACTTAATCCTGAACTCTACCACAGATATGCACAGAGATAGTCATATCCTTGATCTTTTTATCACCCACAAATGCTTTGATTTCTATGTTAATTGACTCCAAATTTGCTTCATTGAATCATAATATTTTGTAATTCTACTTTCCTATGTTTGATATCTCCTGTTCCTCATAATCATTACAATCTCCATTTCCTCAACACCTCATTTCTTGTCTGACCCATTATCCCATCAGTGGCTATACTTTTTCTTTCCCTTGCTTAACCACTTGGTGAATCACATCAACTTTATACTATCCTTTAAAACCAATTTCATTTGATTATTTATTCTATTCCCAATTATGCTTTACCAACCCCTCTCCCTCAAAATTATACTCACCACCTGTATACTTAACTCCTATTCACATACTACTAAACAGAGCTAGAAAAAAATCATGAAATCATGATGATTGGGTCCACTACAAATTTATTTTACATAGTTAAAACTGGGCCTTCATTATAACAATACTACTATTTGTAGCTTCATAATTTCTTGGTTATTCCACCGAAATTATTCAATATTTTTTTTTTATATTCCCTCCAGCTTCCTATGGCACCCTTTCCCATGGACTCTAAGGTTAAGACTTCACTCCTACTTCACCTTAAAAATTGAGATCATTCTCCAAGTGTCTCTTCTTCCTCCTCACCCCCCAATTATCTAATATCACTTAGACATAGTCAACAGCAACATCAAGCATTTATTAAACGCTTACTATATGCCATATACTGTGTTGAGGATTGGTAACATAAATGCAGGCAGAAAGAAAAACAATCCATGATTTCAAGGGCTTATACTCTAATGGGAAAGCAAACAGATGAAAAACCTAAAAAGCTGGAAGAGGTTAGACAAGAGGGAAAGCGGGGCACTCACAGAGGCACAGGGTAGAGAAACTTGGAGAGTTAAGAGTCACACCCTGATGAGGAGGGAAGATATAGCTAAAATCTGTACCCTCCTTAAAATAAATGTTATGAAAGGAATTTACCAATGAGAGGTAAATGCCTTGGGGTCAGTAGGTACTTGCAATGTGAGAAGTTAAGAGGCAAAGTGAACTTCCAGGGTGAAGAGATTTCTGATACATTCATGGTAAAGAATGTCTAGAGAATCAGGAGTTTAGACAAGATAGAATGGACACCCAGAGACCCAGAAAGCAATCTTGTATGTACTAAATGAAATTCAGAGAGACAAAGTTCTAAGCAGCTTTAATTGATTTGCTAGTTAAGCTGGTAATAACCATTAAACTGAGGTCATTTGTCTGTCTCAGTTGCCAAAGACCCCAAGTGAGGGTCACGGAGTCCTTTAATACATCATTGGAACCTCCCCTGACAAATGTAAGGCAATCCTGATTGATAGGTGAGTTAACTTTAAGATTTGGCTGATCACCGCCCTCTCTGATAGTCAAAGTATTCAGTTGCTCCACCTGAGATAGCTGCTTGGAGCAATCTTGACTTGGTCAGTTTCCTTCTGGTTTTGGCTTCCCCATTGGGGACCAAGTCACCCCAAAGATTGAATAGAAAGCAAAGAGAAGAGACTTGGCCCATGAGCTAGCTCAAGCTGCTTCTCTATTTATAGAGAAAACAGAAGAACAGGTCCCATTTGGGAGAGGCCCAGCCCAAAGCTGGGGAAAGAGCAGATGCCTTGGGGGCTGAGCACTATCACATTGCTCAACCATGCCTTAATTCAGTCTGGAACAGGTCTCCTTTTGAACAAGGTTAAGATATGTGTTTTGTCTGTTTGTTTTGTTTTGTTTAGTTTTACAAAAAAGGGATATGATACAGAGTAATATTAATTATCAAATGATACAGCATAATATTAATTTTCCTCATGTACTTGAAGGGATTCATGCACTAATACCTCTTCCTTCACTTTTTTCTAGAATGAAGAGGTAATCATTCTCCTCGCCAGTGCAAACCATTCTATGAGGACCCTTGATTCCATACTCTTCCATCTTCTCCAGCAGATTTCCACCTCTGACCATCTTATTATCTCTAATCTGCAATCTCTCATTTACTCCTGGTGCCTTTTCTGCATATCCATATCACTTTCATCCTAAAACAAACAAACGAAACAAAAAGTTATCTCCAACCATCCCATCTAGCTTCTCTTATTCTATATATCACTTCCCCCTTTTTTCTAACATCTTGGGAATTTGGTAACCGAAGGCACCTGCAGTAGGTGTCTTCATTTTCTCCCCTTTCACTCATATCTAAACCCTCTACAATCTGTTTCTGCATTCATCATTCAATAGTAATTACTGTCTCCAAATTCATCCATCCTGTGTATACTAGCTATTTCCCAATCTCCTTTGCTGGATCTTCTTTTCCTAGGTCATGCCCATTAACCTTGGATGTTAGATCTCCTAAAAATCTCAACTGGGCCCCCTTCTCATTTTCATCTATACCATCACTTTGACATATTATCAGCTTCCATGGTTTAAATTATCATGTCTACATAGATGATCTATCTATCTACCTATCTATCTATCTATCTATCTATCTATCTATCTATCTATCTATCTGGCTTCCAGCCTGTCTATCATCTAAGCATGTGATATGTATATACATATGTCTCTTTTCTGATCTCCAGATTCATAACACCACATCACCAACCTCCTCTTGGACATATTAAATTGGTTGTCACTTAAGTTTCTTAAACTTAATATGTCCAGAATAGAGCTCATTACTTTCATAAAAAAATAAAAAGGAAGGAAGGAAGGAAGGAAGGAAGGAAGGAAGAAAGAAAGAAAGAAAGAAAGAAAGAAAGAAAGAAAGAAAGAAAGAAAGAAAGAAAGAAAAGAAAGAAAGAAAAAGAAAGAAAGAAATTTTGTCCTTTTCTTAACTTTTCTAGTATTGATGAGGGCACCACTCTTCCAGGTTGGCAAACACCATGCCATCTTCAACTTCTTACTCTCAACCCCCCCATATCCCAACTATTGTCAATCTTGTCATTTTCTAACTTGACAACATCCCTTGTACATATCTCTCCTCTGCTTATACAGCTTTCACCTTCACAAAGTCCTCATCCCCTCTCATCTGGATTATTGAAATAGTGTTCTAAATAATAACTCTTTCTCATATCTTTCCAATCCAATCCATCCTCCCTTTTGCCGCCAAAGTTATTCGACATAACGTAGGCCTGACCATGTTGCTCCTACTCCCCTATCAACACATTCTAGTGATCTCCTTGTTACATCCAAAATCAAGTATAAATGTCTCTGGTATTTTAAGTAATTCACAACTTGACTTCAATTTATCTTTTTCAGCTTTACTTAAGATCACTGCCCTTATTGCACTCTCTAATCCAGTCAAATTGGCATTATTATTTATCTCTCATGCTCTTAAAAGAACACAACTATAATACCTAAACGAGGATAGGAACTTAAGGAATGACAAAAACAATCCATTAGACAGAACCATGAAAAGAAACAGGAATGGATTTATATTGAACAATTTCTACTGATTTGAAATCAGGAACAATTCACTTTTGCTTGTTTTTAAATTGACTATGGTAAATATCTATGAGCAGTGAGACATGGCTCTTGCTGAAAAGCAGTTATGTTCACTGACTATTGTGGCCTGTTATTAGGTTGTTGTACTGTGTATCCTTCAATAAAAAGTGTACAAAAAATACATTCACCTGCTTGAGTAGTACATCGATATACATGGATTAATAAAAACACTGAAAATATTTCTGTATATTTCATAATTCATACTATGAAGTGTTAATTATGTAGTAGAATATGTATATGATTCACAAATATATATATATATACATATATATATATATATATATATATATATATATATATATATATATACATACACACACACACATACGATAAGGCAGGCTTAAAAAATTATAGATGTAGTTTAATGATCTTTTTTTTTCTTACTCTGGCTTTGAACTGAAACTGAAAAATAAAATAAACTCAGCAAAGCAGTGACCACTTTGAAAAAAACTTTAAAGAAAACAGATCACAAAAGTTCAATGTTAAGCAAGAATTACTAGAACAAAGTTAAAATCAGCATTTGACTATGTCTACCTAACTTGTTCAAATATCAAATTAGAGCATGACAAAATACAATAATTAGAACCATGGAAAAAAGAAAAAAAATGTTTCATATTGAAACACTTTGCTGGAGCTAACCATACATGTAAATTTTCACCTTGTATATGGGAAGTTCATTTTTTTCTTTTCTTTTCTTTTTTTAATAAATCTAGTATTTATTTTTAAAATTCCTTTCTATTTAAATTTTGAACTCCAATTTCTCCCCATATATCCCAAATTTGTGTCTTTGTTTTCCCTGCCACCACAGTACCTTTTAGGTAGTTATTTTTATTATTATTTTTCTCATTTTTACAGCTTATTTCTTGACTTTGAACTTTATGTTAAAGTTGAGCTCTGTCACCTGGGGATGGGAAGGCACTGTCCCAAAGCTTTAGGCTTTTTTGTACTGCTATTTTCAGAGCTAGTTCTGGAGGTCTGCAAGTTTTCTGTACTTCTAAGGTGGTGTGATCTAGGGTGAGTTGTAGTCACTGCTGCCCTGGTCTGGATTCTGGTCTTTATGCAGGAATGGTCCCAAGTACTAGGTTCCTCTTTGCCCCGGAAGTGTGACCATGGACCTTGCTCCCTTGTGACTGATAATAAGTGCATCTCTATGTCCTGGAACTGTTATGCAGAACTGCTTATGGACAACAGAGTTGCCAGTAAGTACCAGCTGCAACCAGTGCCAGCAAAGAATCCCCTGAAATCTCTTTCTGACCAATTGTCCACACACACACACACACCCTTACCACCTCTGGGCTGAGAGATCCCAAAATTGCTGCTGCTGTTGCGGGTGCTGCAGCCTCCTCTGTGGGCCCACTACTTGCGCTACATTGCTATGCTCTAGGCCAGGGCTTCTTAAACTTTTTTCCACTAGCTACCCTTTCAGTGCTTCTTAAACTATGAGTCATGGCCCCATATCACAACGCACAGCTTAATAAGTTCTGCATAGCTCATGCCCACTCTTGTGTCACAGACTTCTGCTGACCTTCTAAACTGCCTTAGTTTAGAAAACATGTCTCACTCTTACCTTTTGTTGACTCTGGCAATCCAAAATTTGTTTTGATTTGAGAAGTTATTTTAAAGTTGTTTAGAGGGGAATATTGAATAAGTTCAGCTAGGTTGCTGTCTGTAGTCTGCCATCTTGGCTCCACCCTTCATTCTTTTCATCTTATTTCATTCAACCCAGTGCTTCAATGGATCAAGGTCGTATTGGATACTTACTTATTTACACAAGGTCTCAGATGTCTTTCTTTGCTTTGTGATTTGAAAATTTGGTAATTATATCATCACTGTCAATGAATAAAGTGGTGACAAATAGAAGGTGTCAAATATGAATGTAGTTCTTCATAAGCATGTACACAGAATGCACTGGATATGTCCCATCATGCGTTAATGTCTCAAAAAGTGGTGCTGTATTAAACTTGCAATATCAGTGTTGCCACTTTCTTTTCAGACATTAGAGTTGTTCAAAGACACACTCAGAATAAAATATTTGAATGCCTATGGTCTTTAGACTATATGCAGTATTCTTTATACAGCATCTTAATGGGAACAGAGTTATGGGTAGACTAACGGAGCTATTTAAAATACAAGATGCTTAACACCTGTGGTAATTCATACTACCTTTTATTTACCTTCTTTGTATTTATTCTATTATATAGGTGCTTGTTATTTTCTCCATTAGAATGTAAGTGAAGTAGGTATGTTTCATTCACTGCATTCTTATTCCCAGAACATAGTAGGTGCTTAATGGTTGATTGATTAATGGATCTTGCTCTATATAAGGGATGCTGTCTCAATTTCCAGGGATTCCTATTGAACTCTATACCCTTGTAACAACCATAAACCTTATTTCTAGGTAAGGAGGCGAATCCACTTAGCCATTTAGATCTCAGAGTGCCTCAGAGAGATTACAATAGGACATTCAACATATCATCCTCTTGATGTGACAATTAGAACATTTCCATGAATGGCAATGGCTGGGAAGCTCCATTCACTCTTAACCTACAAGAAGATTGAAGAAGGAACTGCTGCTGACCACTGCCACAATGAGGAAGTGCAAAATTTGAGGTGTACAGCTTGACACACATGATGATTTTTCTCAAAATGTAATAGGTTTACATTTGCTACCAAGTGGCCTTTTCAGCTGGGAAGAAAAGCTGAACTTCCTTTTCTTTAAATCTTCAAAGAAGAAATGCATTATGTCATTGAACAAATGTTGGTTAATGACATTTTTCTATGCTATATTTTAATTATGATTCATCAAATCGTAATGCTTTGCACCTAGAACTGAATGCCATTCTATTGATTTAGAGAAAGAAGTTACCCTTTAAATACAAATAGTATTGTTAAATACTGGCCTATCTTTTTTTTTTTTTTGCTAAAATCTTCTCTATTTTCCTTTGTGTTTAAGCTTCTCCTTCCCCAGCCTTGGCCAACAGAAATGGTTTTGATGGAAGCCTTTAATTGCAGCATTTCTGCAAAGACCAAGATGATCTGTAAATGTGGGGATAAAGGCAGATTTCCAGATTATTCATGACATTATTGGGACTAGTTTTAGATTTTAATATCAGGTATTATTATAAGGCATAGGAATGTTTCTTCAGAAATATTTATTACCTTATTAAGGTAAACTGCCTTCCCTGCTGGTGGACAATGTTTTATATAAAAATCTCAAAATCCTATAAACTTCTCAGTTGGAGTCCAAACACTTTTTTTTTTTTTGCTGACACCTCGTTGGCCATTACTTTTATTCTAATTTTAAGACAGTGGTAGCAGCACTTCAATTAACCAATTAATCAAAATAATATTCCAGTTTCTTCATATCTAGTTCTTAAAGGCTTTTTTTTTTTCCTGAAGAACATTATTCTGAATGAATGCCACCTCCTGCTAAGGCAGGCATCAGGATGCCTGGAAAATCATCTGAGTTAGCTCTTTCCAAGGCAATAAGAAAAGCTACCATCACTGATATGTAAGTGACCGTAATTAGTTCAGAGAGATGAATAGAAAACTGTCATTCATTGAGTTCAGTGGAGACAGTGTCTGCTTCCCTCTCAATTTCCAGGAATCTTTCTTCTCTTTCTAAATGTTGGTCTCAGGATACCTGGAAGTTCAAAATAATAATGATAATGATAATGATAATAATAATAATAATAATAATAATAATAATAATAATAATAATAATAAGCCTTGCTAATGGAGAAAACTACATCAACTGAGCAAAGTCTTTGGAGAGATCTTAAAACCTTCAAAATGGTGAGTGGTTTCTCAGTATTCCCCTAAGGGAATTTATTTTATGACTACACATGAAATCTTTTTGATTGTTAACATGATCTTTCTGGCACAGCAGGTTTGAAAATTCAGAGATTAAAGCTTTCCCAGTACATTTGGTTACTTTTTTCTGGGAGTAAGAATTTTCTGCAGAAGAAGCAAATCAATGAAAAATTCTAAAAAGCAAGGTTCTATATTATGTTCATGTGGAGGTGAAGGGGTCAGAAAGGTACAAAGAGGATCAGATTTGGAGTCAGGAACATCTGAGTTTAAATCTATTTCAAATCTATACTAACTATATAATTCTTGGGAAGTTTCACCTGTAGTTAACGAAAACGCTCACCATAACGTTATGACTTTGGGTAGGTTGCTCAGTTAAAATAACAATTACAACAATATTAATTATGAGATGATAAACCAGCATTTCTATAGCATGTGAATGTTTGCAAAGCCCTTGAAGTTCTACCTTTTAATTCTCACAATATGCTCAAAATTATTATATAGATGAAGGAACGAAAGCACAAAGAGGTTGAGTGATTTGTGCACGTAGTAAGTATTTGAGGCAAGATTCCAACTCAGATCTTCTTGACTTGAATTCCAGTAATCTTCCTACTATGCTTTGTTTCAAAGGTGTGTCTGAAATCATGACCCTCTTCTTATAATTCTGTGGACTGAAAATTGATTAGCATATAGTCTGATGTCAGGCTCACAGAACCTCCAAATTGGACAGGGCCTCAGAAGCCATCTGGTCCATTGCTAAATATGAAGAAGAAGCACCTCTATACCATCCCTGATATGAACCAATCTAGCCTTTCTTCAGAGATCTGAAGTGAGGGATGAACTCAAGGCTATCCCTTCCAGTTTAGGAAAGCTCCAGTGGCCAAGTGTTAATCTCAAAGTGGGATGGGTCATTTTTAAATGGCTGGAGTGTTTGAAAGAGCATCATTAGCTCTGGAGAGACCATCCAGCACCATATGGGACATCAGCAGCCAATGCCTGAAGAGATCTTTGCTAGAGGTTTTTGTTATGTGATGGTCAACAGCACCATCCAATGACCTTAATTCTGAGCTTCAAACTCATTGTTCCCCAGTACTCTGTGGTCTAATTCTGAAGGATCCAATGTTATAAGATGACACAAACATCCATAGAGAAAAGAACTTTCACACTGAAGCCAGGGATAACATTTGAGTGATGTACCATGGAAGAATTTGAATCACACTTGAAGTAGAATTTGTTCGCTTTGGCCACATTAGCTCTTTTTTTTTTTTTTTGTGGGGGAGAATAGGCTTGTAATTTCATTTAAAAAAGGAACTCCCAATAGGGAGATTTCTTCTTCCTATACAGATCTAGACCTTTTGTGCTAATTATCACCTTGGAGATTTTCCTGGGAGTTCTGAGAAGACTTGCCCAGAGTCATTTAGTCAGCGTATATTAGAAGTAGGATTGGAATCCAGGCCACCAAAATTACAAGGTAGTTTTAGCATTTTGCTGATTCTTGCCAACAGATATTGATCTCTTTTTTCTAAATTGCCATTTAAGATGTCCTTCAATCTTCCCCATCTACTCATCTCTGACACACTCTCTATTTAAATATCTGAAGGTAACAAACTTTTTTTTTTACATTGAAACAATTTATCTTTTCTTCTTCCCTAAGGGAGCATGGGTATCAAGCATATGACTTAAAGGAGGCAAAAACTTGAGATAATCTAGACAAAGACTTATTGTAGAAATCATGATATTGAAGCCTAGAAGGGTTGCATGACTTGTCCAAGATTACATAATAACAGAGACAGAACTGAAATCTAGTGTTGCTGTTTCCATATACAGTATTCATAGAGTCTCAAAGTTGGAAATACCTCACAAGCCATCAATTTCAAAATGAAACATTAAAAAGGCTTCTGTTCCACAGTATACTCACCTAGTAGTTTTCTAACCTTTGCTTGAAGACCTACCCAAAAGGGAAACCTAGCTAAGCCATCCTTTCTACTCTGGATCATCTCCAAGTGTTAGGGAGTTTCGGTTTGGTTTCTAACATCATGCATAAATTGGACTCTGCCATTCCCACCCACTTCAGGCATCTGAGATAGAGTAAATTGTTTTGCACAAAAGAAGAGCAAATGAGATGCTGGTTGTTCACCCATTTACAATGGCTGCTCAGAAGAAGTGTTTGAGTGACCAATGCTTGAATTATCTCTAAATGAGAGCTTGGCTCAAACTTGATCTTTATAATTACTCCTGAAAAACTTTAGGACCTAAGATGGTTATGCATAGAATATTTTATAAACTTTCCTCCTTGTCTTTCTCAAACTTGCAGAAATCTGACAAATACAGATTTTTTGAAAGACAGATGGAATATATTGAACAAACTCATTAACAAGACTAAAATAGAAGCCAGTTACTTCAGGGAAATTTTTAGAATTATACCAACAGGGAAATCCAATAATATAACTTCTCTGGATTTGAAATTTATATTAAAATCTAAAATCCTGTAATGAACTAGGTAAAATTTAAGAGGAGAAAGGAAGTTTTTATCAATCTATGATGTTCCTAGATCCTTTTTGGGCTAAAGGTATGCTTGACTTAGGAGTCTAGAAGCTGCAAGTTGTTACAACAAAGTTCTAGAACTTGTCGGGAAAATCTGAGTTCAATAATGCTTCAGGAACTTGTTAGCTTTGTGACCCTGGGAGAGTTGTTTAACTTATCTCTGCTTCAGTTTCCTCATCTGTAAAATGGGAATATCAATAGCACCTTATTGTGAGGAGGAAATGAAATAAGATGTTGCCATTGTTTTCATTAACATTATAATTATTTTTACCCCCAAACCATAAGGATAACTAGATGAATGGTAAAAAATAGGAGAGAAACAAAGAAAAACATTTTTTTTTCCTCTGAGGGGAAAAAAAAGATCACATATTGAAAGAGGGCTTAAATAGGGTGATTTCACTTCCAAATCTAACAAAGAACATATGAAAAATAAATCAATGAAATAAAATAAGGGAGACAAAGGAAGATATCTGAGAAGACAAAATTATTAAATTTTCTGTAGGGAATTTTAAATCACTGTGCTCTGCTCCAATTAATCAGTCTACTAGAAGCTGACTAGCACTTATTAATTCTTACATTGTGCTAAGGACTGGCTTTAGATGTAAAGATTATTATAATGGGGATTACTGTCTCTTTCATTCTTCCAGCAATTGCAGAATCACAGAAAAGCAATCTCAGATCAGGACGCAACTTCAGTTGCCACAAAAGCAACTACCATCTGAAGAAGATTCTCCTCTCAAGTATATCCAAGTAGTATTTCTTCTGCTAATCCTTAAAACTTCCTGGTATGGGGAATGTACTACTCTGCCACTAAGAAAAACCATTCTACTTCTGGGCAGCTCTAAATATTAGGAAGTCTCTTTTTTAACTTTAAGCCTAAATTGTTTCTCTGTAACTTGTTTGTATTATTACTACTACTTCTTACTTCTGGGAACAAAGAGAATAAGCCCAATCTCAATATTCCCTTCTACACTAAATATACCCAGTTCCTTTGGAGGATTCTCATAAAGTCACATCACCAGATAGGAAAGTAGCACATGTCTAGAGCAGATACAGTCCGTTGCAATAATGCATAGGTCTAGAAAACTTGTGATGCTTTCAGATTACTGCGCTTCCCTAAGTACTGCTTTAAAATAAATTTAAATGGATGTGGAAACTCACTCACAAACACTATTCACATCAACATTCCATAACTGTTAAATCAAAGACTTACAAAGATGAGAATCCTTTGAAAAATAGCAAATATTTCTCCGCAAATACTACAATTCTCCTTGGTTTGTAAGCCAGGAAGAGGCATACTTGGTTATAAGAGCCTCTGCATTGTGTTTTACTTTATTTTGTTTGTTCTTGTTTTCTTCCCCTCTTCCATAAAATGAATAAATCTCAGCACTACCCATCAGATATTCAGATAGGTTTTTTTTTTTGAAGTATCACTGTTGATTTGAGGAAGGAATGAAATGGTGGGGTGAAAATATGAGAATTTAATTTGCTTAGACATTTGCCAGAAAGAAGAATGAAAAGGAATAAATACTATATTCAGATTTATATTTGGGTTTTTCTTTCTTTTCCTCTTCTTTTTTATTTTTTTTAATATGTCTGAGTTTTGCTGAATAATACAGCATATTCATTAAACATGAAAACATGTTTTTACATAAACATAAAATGTTTTCCCATATTTGATTACTTGATTATGCCTTTTAAATGTGGATAGGAACATGATAAAAATATAAATTTGGCTCACGATTAAGTATAATATCTGAAGTACAATTATTCAGAAAATATAATATCATATCTCAATGACTGTCTCAGTCTGATGCAGGATAAGTACTAAAGAAGAGATTCAGTCACTGAATTACTCTGATTTAGTGACTAAGCTATTAGTCAATGATTAGCACAAATAATAGAGTACACCTATTTTGGTCTCTAATCATAAGTTTGGTACAACCACTGAAACACACAACTAATTGGCAAAAAAGACAAAAAATAAAAAAGAATACTCAATATAGAAGGGATTTTTTTTCATACACATATAGAAATACACACACATATCTGTGAATTGGCAAAACCTTTCTGGAAATTAATTCAGAATTGTGTGAATAATGTACTAAAAATTTCTTTAGTTTTTATTCAGATATTCCATTACCAGGGTTATAGCACAATGTGGTCATTTTCTTTTAAAGTCTCTAATATACTACATGATATTTAGAGCAGCATTTTTTTGTGGTATCAAAGAACTGAAGTCCAAATTAGTGTCTATAGATTGGAGAAAGGGTAAAAAAAGAAGTGGTACCTGAAAGTAATAGAATATTACCATGTTGTAAAAAAAATAGCAAGAATAATGAATATTAAGGAGTACGTAAAGATGTATATAAACTAATAGAAAAAGCAGAGACAATAAAACAACATATGCAAGGTCTACAGCAACTACAAAACAATAAAGATTGAATGTTGCAAAGTAAATTAACCAACAAGAATTTATTAAACACTTACTATGTGCCTGGCACCATGGCAATCACTGAGGATACAAACATAGTAAAAATTTCCCTTAAGGAGCTCAGAGTCTAATGGGGGAGAGCAACATGCAAATAACTATGTATATATAAGACAAAAAGGTTAAATTAGAAATCATCTCAGAGGGAAGACACTAGCATTAAAGTGGAAGTATGAAGTGTTTCTTACAGGAGGAAGGACTTTACCGAGATTTGAAGTAAGCAAAGGAAACCAGGAAGTGAAGAAAAGATGAAAAATATTCTGAATTTGAGGTAGTTGATTCTCTTCAAAGAAGAAATATGAAAAATAGTTCCTCTATTTCATTATAGAGGTGGGTATCCAGAGGAATGGAAAATTGAATATAATGCTAGATTATTTTTTGTATTAACTTGTTTTAGTAATTTTTTTCTCTTATTCTGCCTTAACAAACAAATTTCATTATAAGTGATGGCTCTGTTAGGGTGCAGGAGGGTATAAGTTATCAATGTAAAAACTACACATGGCAATGAAATAGTTTTATTTATTTATTTATTTTTTGGCTAGGCAATGGGGTTAGGTGACTTGCCCAGGGTCACACAGCTAGTAAGTGTTGTGTGTCTGAGGGTGAATTTGAACTCAGGTCCTCCTGAATCCAGGGCCAGTGCTCTGTCCACTGCACCACCTAGCTGACCCCCAATAAAATATTTTTAAAAGAATTTCTCAGCCACCATGCTGGTCAACAACAACCAAACATATTTTTTAAAAGAAAAGAGTGAATTAATAATTAACTTCTGGTTTCAAATAGCGTGAGAATACTGAGCCTTTTACCCATAGCAATAACATCTTGGAGGCATGTCTTAATCCACAGGGTGACTTTACAGTCCTCTGTTGAACTGTACTTATGCTCATTCTGTGAAACTACTCCCAATATTCTTGGAGTCACAGCTACCCTTTTCTGGAACCCACGTTTTCCCACACACATTATGATGGTAAAAGACCATACTATACATACTCTAGGGAATGGGTTGCCATGTCTTCTAATCTGATTTCATCAACTCTTCTTTCAATAATTGCTCCCCAAGCTTCCCTCTCCCCAACATATTCATTCACAATACTCAGTTGAATTTATGCCATACATTCTAATTTCTCATTCTTATCCTTGTCAATTTAATGCACCTAAAATACTGTCCACAAATCACTATGGTCACTTGCTACCCTCAAAAATACCTAGCAATGAGTTTTCTGGGACACATGGGCTAAATACTATTCTCTTTCTCCTTTCCCTCATGCATATATGTACCTTTACTCAAAGGCCTAGAATGCCAATTCAAATCACTCTATGATTATATTGTCAATATTTTCACAGTGTCTGGGTCATTGCTTTTTTTTTTTAACAGCAGAACAAGGAGCAATGGGTGAAAGCTTCAAACAGGTCAATTTAGGTTCCGTGTCAAGAAAAATTTTTGTAATGATTAAAGGTATTCAAATATGGAATCTGTAATTACAGAAGGAAATGCGGTCTACTTCCCTGGAGGTCTTCTAACAAAGGCTGGATGACAACTTATCACATGTGATAGAGAAAATTACTACTATTTTTTTTTAATTTGATGCTTTTTATTTTTTTAATATAAATTTATTTATTTTTAGTTTTCAATATTCACTTCCACAAGTTTTTGAGTTCCAAATTTCTCACACCTTCCCCCACCCCAAGACAGCATGCATTCTGAATACCCCTTCCCCTGTTCTGCCTTCTCTTCTATCTCTCCCCCTCCCTTCTCTTATCCCCTTCCCCTTCTATTTTCCTGTACAGCAGGATAGACTTCTGTACCCCATTTCCTGTATTACTTATTTCCCAGTTGCATGTGAAAACATTTTTTAAAAACATGTGTTTTTAAAACTTTGAGTTCCAAATTTTCTCCCTTCCTCCCTCCCCACCCACCCTCATTGAAAAGGCAAGCAACTCAACATAGGTTGTACATGTGCAGTTATGCCAAACACTTCCTTAGTAGACATGTTGTGAAAAACTAACTCTATTTCCCTTAGTCCTATCCTGCCTTCCCATTGATTCTATTCTTTCTTTTGACCCTGTCCCTCCTCAGAAGTATTTGCTTCTGATTACCCTCTTTCCCATTCTGCCCTCCTCTCTATCACCCCCCTGCTCTCTTGTCCCCTTCTCCCCCTATTTTCCTGTAGGGTAAGACAGATTTCCATACCAATTGAATGGTATGTTATTTTCCTTAAGCCAAATCCTATGAGAATAAGATTCCCATTCCCTCTCACCTTCCCCTGTTTCCCCTCCACTGTGAGAGACTTTTCTTTTCTGTTTTTTTTGAGATAATTTACCCCATTCTACCTCTCCCTTTCTTCTCCAGTATCATCCTTCTCATCCCTTAATTTTATTCTCCAGATATGACCCTTAATCTTCAACTCACCCTGTGCCCTCTATCTATCTATCTAACTATACATACATACATACAATTTTTTTTTTCCTTCAACTACCCTAATACTGACAAAGTTCTCATGAGTTACAAATATCATCTTTCCATGCAGGAATGTAAACAGTTCAATCTTAATAAGTCTCTTATGATTTCTCTTTCCTGTTTACCTCTTCATGTTCCACTGGAGTCCTGTATTTGAAAGTCAAATTTTCTGTTTAGCTCTGGTCTTTTCATCAGGAATGCTTGAAAGTCCTCTATTTCACTGAATGACCATTTTTCCCCTGAAGGATTATACTCAGTTTTGCTGGGTAGGTGATTCTTGGTTGTAATCCTATCTCCTTTGCCCTCCAGAATATTATATTCCATGCCCTGCGGTCCTTTAATGTAGAAGCTGCTAAATCTTGTGTTATCCTGATTGTGTTTCCACAGTACTTGAATTGTTTCCTTCTGGCAGCTTGTAATATTTTCTCCTTGACCTGGGAACTCTGGAATTTGGCTACAATATTCCTAGGAGTTTTCCTTTGGGGATCTCTTTCAGGAGGAGATCTGTGGATTCTTTCAATTTCTATTTTGCCCTCTGGTTCTACTATATCAGGGCAGTTTTCCTTGATAATTTCTTGAAAGATGATGTCTAGGCTCTTTTTTTGATCATGGCTTTCAGATAGTCCAATAATTTTTAAATTCTCTCTCCTGGATCTATTTTCCAGGTCAGTTGTTTTTCCAATGAGATATTTCACATTGTTTTCTAATTTTTCATTCTTTTGGATTTGTTTTACAATGTCTTGATTTCTCATAAAGTCACTGTCTTCCCATTGCTATATTCTAATTTTTAAGGAAGTATTTTCTTCAGTAACCTTTTGGACTTCCTTTTCCATTTGGCCAATTTTTCTTTTTAGGGCATTTTTCTCCTCATTGGCTTTTTGGACCTCTTTTGCCATTTGGGTTAGGCTGTTTTTTAAGGTGTTATTTTCTTCAGTATTTTTTTGGGTCTCCTTTAGCAAGCTGTTGACTTGTTTTTCATGATTTTCTTGCATCACTCTCATTTCTCTTCCCAGTTTTTCCTCTACTTCCCTTACTTGCTTCTCAAAATCCCTTTTGAGCTCTTCCAAGGCCTGGACTGATTCATATTTTTCTTGGAGGCTTTGGATGTAGGAGCTTTTATTTGTTGTCTTCTTCTGGTTGTATATTTTGATCTTCTTTTTCACCAAAGTAATATAATATAGTCTGACTCTTTTTGTGCTGCTTGCTCATGATCCCAGTCAATTACTTGAGTTTTAAACTCTTTGTTAAGTTAAGAGTCTACTTCCGATGTGGAGAGTGTACTGTCCCAAGCTTCAGGGGTTTGTGTAGCTATTTTCAGAGATACTTGTAGGGACCTGTAAATTTTCAGTTCTTCCAAGATGGCGTGATAAGGGGTGAGGTGTTTACTCCTTTCCTGGCCTGTGACCACAGGTATTCCTTTCTGTCCTGTAACTGTGAGGAGGGGTTCCTCTTCACAGCCACTACAAGCTCCACCATGCCAGTGCTCCTCCTCACCCCAGCACTGCCGCCCAGAACTCTGACCCAGATACAGACATGGGCAAAGCAATAGATTCCTGCCTCAGCACTGGCAAAGAGATCCCTGCAGTCCCTCTCTGATCAGCCACTGGATTCCCCCTCAGTCTGTGGGCTGGAAGCTCGGGAAGCAGCTGCACCCCCCAGGGCCACGCTCTTGGGGAATAGAGCTGAGACCCTGCCTTCCTCTCTGACCACCGACAGAAATAGACTTTTCCCACTGACCTTCTAAGTTGTCTTTGGCATTATTGGGTTGAGGAGTCTGGAAACCTCCACAGCTGCCCGCGATTCAGTCCTCTGAGGCCTGCTCCAGGTTTGCTGTGGCCTGCCCGCCCATGTCATCCTGAGCTGTGCTCCCAGCCCTGAGATAGACATTTCTGATCAATCATCCAGGTTGTCTGGGCTGGAAATTTGTTTCACTCTGTCTTTCTGTGGGTTCTGCTGCTTCAGAATTTGTTTATAGCCATTTTTTATGAGTATTTGAAGGGGTTTGGGGGAGAGTTTAAGCAAGTCACTGCTTTCACTCTGCCATCTTGGCTCTGCCCCCTCTCGAGAAAATTATTTTTAAGCTAAGGGTTAGATTTTGTTCTGAGATCTTATGTGTTTCATTTTTTTTAAATAAAAGAGTTTTTTCCCCCTTACTCTACTTCTACTTCCATTTCTCTCTGTTTCTATGTCTAAGAGGCAATGTGGTTTAGTGGATACAGACCCAGCCTCAAGGCCATGCAGAAACCTGGTTTCATCTTCCATTGTCAAACATAGTCTCTCTGTATGACTTTACACAAGTAATTCAAATTTTTAGTGCTCTACATAACTCTAGAGAGAAAAAAAGGAAAAAAAAAAGGAAGAAGAAGGAAGGACAGAAAGAAGGATGCAAGGAAGGAATAAAGGAAGTAAGGAAGGAAAAGTTTATATATTGTATAAAAGGTGTTTGTTCATCTTAGTAGAAGGAGTTTCCTCATCTGAGAGTTACCTTTTCTCAATGAACTCAGAGCTCCAGTTTCCATTTCTATGTCTTTTCACTCTAACATTTCAAAACAAAACAAATAAAACGAAAAATCTACTCAATAACAGTAGTGCACATAGGGTGGAAATGTCCTCAATAGAATTTCAATCTTGTGTGTGTATGTGACATAATAGTTATGTCAAAGATGATGGGTCACCCAGATGGGCCACTATACTATGATAAACTATAACTGAGGACTTTATCCTTTATTTTTGTTGACATCTGACATACAAGAGCATTGTAGGTAGCATGGCTTTGCTGGGATGATCACCACTCCAACTAACAGAAGTTTTCTCTCTCTTTGCCAATTTTCCCTATGTATCTTCTACAATGTTGATATTGACGGTGTTTTTAAATGAAATATTGTGGGCATTGAAGGATTGGTGATCCATGCACTGAATAAAATCTGAGAAAGAATACTAGAAAAATCCTAAAAGAAAGCATGCACAGTTTTAAATTTATTGAGAGAGCCTCCACTATTTAAATTTTCTTTTGAGAAAAATGACTGCATTTAGGACACAGTTTTATGAAGTATTGAAGTTTCAAGTAAGTCAGTTATGCTTGTTACGCATTCGTTCCATAGGATTTTAAAAGAAGAGGTCCACATATTAGCAGGAGCTTTTGTCTTGAAGTGCTTTAATCTTTAAACATTTATACATTTTTTCTCCTTAATCTGAGACTTTCAGAGGTTAAAAATTGAATATAAACTATAATTAATATGAGAAACTATCAAGTATCTTTTCTTCAATTTCAGTTAAATTGTATTTGATTTTATCTAAATTTCTACATCTGAAAGAGGACTTTATAACACCTTTTAAAAGCTACTACCTAATCTAAGTCTACACTCTTATAAATGCTTACAGAATTGGCTGTACTTTGTCAAGCTCTTTTCCCTCTGTAGAATTAACAATTTTATGCTTAGTGAGTATATTTGTCTAATTTAAGCCCTTTCCTGACATTAGTGAATGCTAATCTATTTTTAATAAAACTGAGCAGTTAGGTCTGAGTTGATTAAGGCAGTTCGTCAATAACCAGGACCACCTGATTTAAACCTTGACTAATATCTTGGAATCAACGTTAATTAAAAAACCAGGTCTTGAGTTTGGTTGAGCTTTTCCTGAGTTAATGAAATATACCTACATTTATCCGCCTAAAAAGAGAAGCTTCATGAAAGAAGAATTGGAGTATATATTAATTTTTGTCCAAATCTGTACTTTCATTGGAGTGAAGAAGTCCCAATATAGAAACTTTCTATCAATTTTGATTGACAAATCTTTTGTAATATATCATCTTCCAAATTTTTCTGACACACAATGAGCTTAAATGACTTTACTAAAGTAACATAATGTCATGGGAATATTTAAACCCATATCTTCCTGAATTAAAGTTGAGATTTCCATTATCTATGTCATACTATTACTTTAAGTACTAAACAGTGATATTTTTGTTCTAATTATAGACCAAAGCATTGTAAATACATCAATCTTAACTGATGATAAATATAGGATAGCTAATGCCACTTTCTTAGGGTGATAATTTTTGTTTTCATTCTTAATTACAAGAAAAGTAATTTAGTAATCCATGCCCCATTCTTTAGAACATGATATGCATTTGGAGGGTTAATACACAGATTTACTTCATTAGAGCATACTTTTTTTGAACTGTCATTGTAAATGAGCAGTGAGATAGGGCTACATTTGTACAGGAAATGTTTAGGCTAGATTAATTCTGGGAAATTGTAAGACTCCTTGAATGACCTCAAGTTTAGCCAGGAAACAAAGACACTTGCTATTCCCTATTCCTAGAATATTCTCAAGCCCAACCTCCAATGTTTTGAAACCCAGCTTACTTTAAGACTCAGATCAAGCACTTCTTCCAGGAAGTGGTTTCTATTCCCCATAACCACTTCTGAAATTACTCTGTATTTTCTCTTTATCCTACATTGTCTCCTTCGTTAAGATGTAAGCTCCCTCAGAGAGAACCTAGTCCTTAAGGTAGTGTCTTCAGCATAGCAAAAGCTGAATACATGCTCAGTGATTGATTGGTTGATTTATTCAACTTCGATATTTTTCCAGTCATGTTTTCCAACAATGAGTCACTAATTACCATAGTCTCATACCTAAATTGAGGATAACCCAGAGGGAATGGATAGGTGATTTGTTGGTGTGAACAGGATGTTATAATACGTTATCAACAAGAAATGGCTTGAAAACATAGCTGTAAATACCTCTGCTGGGGGCAGCTAGGTGGCACAGTGGATAGAGCACTGGCCCTTAAGTCAAAAGTTCAAATCCAGCCTCAGACCAAACACTTCACACTTACTAGCTGTGTGACCCTGGACAAGTCACTTAACCCCAATTGCCCAATTAAAAAAAAAACAGGAAATAAATACCACTGTTGTGTCTCTATCCCACAGATATTGGATAAAAGGGAAAAGGATCTATTTGTGCAAAATAGTTATAGCAGTTGTTTGTATGTTTATTTGTTTTTGTGGTGGCTAAGAATTGGAAATCAAAGGATGTCCATCAATTGGGGAATGGCTAAACAAGTTATGGCATATGAGTGTAATGGAATATTATTTTACTATAAGAAATGACAAGCAGGATGATTTCAGAAAACATTAAAAAGACTTACATGAATGATGCATAATGAAGTGAACAGAACTGGGATAACACAATAACAGCACAATAACAGCAATATTGTTTGATGAAGGACTGTGAAGGACTTAGCCATTCTCAGCAATATAATGATCCAAGATGATCCCAAAAGGACTAATGCAAAAGCATGCTATCTGCCTTCAGAGAAAGAACTAATATTGTCTGGATACAGACTGAAGCATGCTATTATTTTTCACTTTCTCTTTTTTCAATTTTTTCTTTTTTTCAAGTCTTTTTTGTACAAAATGACTAATATGGAAATGTTTTACATAATTTCACATGTTTAACCTATATCTGATTTCTTACCATCTCAGGAAGGGGGAAGGAGGGAGGCATGGTGGGAGAGAATTTGGAATTCAAAACTTTAAAAATGTTTAAAAATTGTGAAAAAAAACAGCTGTAGTAAGGTGGAGACAGACTGATGGTTACAGAGAGACTGGGATAGACACATAGAGACTGAGAAAGATAAAGAGGGAAAGAGACTGAAAAACAGAAAAAAAAAGAATGAGACAGACACAGAGAAAGAGAGATAGGGAGCAAAGCAGAGAGTGATCCCCCAAACAGTAACATGCACCTCTGGCATAAGATTCAGAGATAAGTAAAATATATTCAAGGATCCTGTTCATGGTTAACTGTGAGTTTAATGATAGCTTTAGAAGCTAGCTTTAGGAGTCTGGACTAATGCCTGGCTGAGTGAACTCTTGCTAATTGCTATCACCTGAACAAATTAGTAAAGGCTAGCAGGGAGTCAAAAAGAATAGAATAACTTCAATGAAGTCAGCGCATGACTCCCCATATGATCAGCATTCTGGCACTGAACTGATCCAACAGGAGAACAATTGGCCACAGTATTTTTTTACCAGGGGAATTTGAAGGCAAAAATTAAAAAAAAGACCTCTAATTTCACTAAAGATACAGAAAATGTGGTAAATGAGGAAACTATGCCAATGACCAGCAGGATTTTTGATATGTTTGTCTCACTGGCAGAAGCACTCACAAAAAAAAATGTGTGTTAAATCAAGTTACTCCAACTCTGAGGTCCCACCTCACACCTATCAGAAATGACAAATGCCAGAAGGAAAGAGAAAAAAATAGTACACTAATGCACTATTTATGGAGTTGTGAACTGATCCCACCATTGTGGAAAATAATTTGGAATTCTGCCCAAAGAGCTATAAAACTGTCCATACCAATAATAGCACTACTAGGCCCATACCCCAAAGAAATCAAAGAAAATAGAAAAGCTCTTATATGTACAAAATTATTCATATCAACTTTTTTGTGGTAGCAAAGAATTTATAACTGAGGGGATGCTCGTCAATTACAGAATGGCTGAACATGTGTAGCACATGATTATGATGGAGTACTATTGTGCTGTATGATGAGAGTGATGATTTCAGAAAAACAAAACATTTATTATTGTTCACTCATTCACTGACGTCTAACTTCATGACCTTGAGGACCATACTGTGTATGGAATTTTCTTGGAAAAGACATTACAGTGGTCTGCCATTTTTTTCTCCAGTGTATTATCCAGAAAACCGCAAGAAGACCTAAATGAACAAATGCAAAGCGAAGTGAGCAGAACTAGATCATTGTACACAATAACAGCAACATTGTAATAATGATCAACTATGAAAGACTTACCTACTCTAATCAGTACAACGATCCTGGACAATTCCAAAGAGTTCATGATAGACAATGTCATCCACCTCCAGAGAGGGGGGAAACAACCTGATGAATTCAGAGCACAAATTGAAGTATAGTTCTTTCACTTAGTTTTCTTGATGGACTTTTGTGTGTGATATGACTAATATGGAAATGTTTTGTATGATTTCACATAGATAATTAGTATACTACTACCAGCTTTCTCAATGGGTAAGGAAGGGAGATGATGGAAGGGAGAGAATAAAAAACTCAAAATGTATAAAGAGAATGTCAAAATAATTTAAAATAAAATAGTTATTTTGTATCCATTCATTTGAATTCCTTCCATCCTTCCTTCATTTTTTTTCTCCTTCCTCCAATAAACATCTATTAAGTGTCCGATAGATACAATACAAGGTCCTCTGACTTGGTAAAATAGAAAGATAAGAATCCATCCTCAATTTTAAATAATTCAATTCAAACTATCAATCCATCTACTATTTTTGCACTGAGTATTAAGAAATGAAAGAAAATTGAAACAATCACTGCCCTTGAGGAGCTGATATTCTATGGTTGTGTGTTATATTATTTTCACTTAGAAGGCACTGTAATAGCTGTCCAGGGACACAAACGTGAAAAATTATGAAGTCATCCACCTCTGAGAGTTTACTTTCTATAGAGAGTATGTGGCATGTACACAAATAAACATAATATAAAATATCAAATAGTGTGGCTAAAGGAGATGTCCTAAGTTGATATGGAAAAATATGAGGAGGCAGAAGCCAAGAGGTTGCCGCTTCAGCATATACAGAAATAGCAATGCTATAAATTAGAAGACTGTCAGGTCTTTAAGTCCCCAAGTGGTAGACTCTGTGACATGAAAGAGGGCTTGTGCACTCAGAAATGCAATTGTTCACTGAACTTCATGTAAAGATCATTACATTTAAGTAATATTCCCAGCTCTGGAATGCCAAAATAGCCCCAGACACAGTGAGAAGTTATGAACACAGACACCATTTTACATTGAACCTTGTAGCCAGAGGGTAGGGGAAAACACTTTTGGCAAAACCTAAACATTGAAATCACATTTTTTCAACCTGCCAGAGTGTCTCTACTCATTCCTCCTCCCCCTGTAATCTTTCACGTGAATTCTCTGTCACTCCATGGGTCTATCATTAAATTTGCAAATAAATAACAGCATTGTCCACATGTCAATTGGATAACACATTTACAATACTTTACAAACTACATGGAGAACATAGCATTTTTTTCTGTGTGTCACATTTTTCTAGGGTCACTGAGACATTGACACACTTTCAGAAATAGTCCAGGATGAGGAGAGATTTTGAAAACATTTCATGTGAACTTCCACTGGGAGAACTAAAGGTTTGTTGTTGTTGTTTTGGGGTTGTTTTATTGGGTTTTGAGGGGTTTTTTTCCTTTTCTTTTTTTTTTGTTTGATCTGAGGAATAGAAGTCAACGGTGTCCAAGATCATAGTCTTTGAATATCTAAAAGACTGTTGTGTGGAAAAGATATTAAAACTAGGATAATAGGATTTAGTGCTTCATTGGAATTGGTGGTCTATATAGTCCAATACCTTAATTCCGAAGATAAGGAAACTCAAGCTTCCAGGGGTAATTTGACTTCTCTGAGGTTGAATAGGGAGTGAATAACAGAACTGGGATTGAAATGCCAAAGTCTGCCTAAATCCTGTACTCTTTCCACTATCACAATTCTGTAACTAGCTCTGCAAGCCATAGCCAGAAACATTCAGTGCAAGTTATAGGGAATACCATTCTAGTGAATAAAAAAATACTCACTTCTGAAATATTAAACCTTTCAAAAAATGGAATAGAGTCCTTTAAAAGTACTGAGATAAATCAATAACAAATGCTGAACGTAGTAAGAATGTTCTGAAACTTATTTCTAAATGTTTTTGGAGGTTAAATCAGATGACCTGTGATAGGCTATTCAACTCTAAGAATCTGTGATTTTGTGATTCTTTGAATCTCTGATTCTATGACCTCAAATGTCCTTCTTACCTCTAAGATTCCATAATTCTAGTCAACTGAAAAATTCAATTATCTCCTAATAATTCATTGCAAGAAATGCATCCAGCCTTCCAAGTATGAAAAGATTGTAGTGGAATACAAATGTTGGTGTAGTTGTAGTTTTCATTCTCTAGAGTTTTGTTCTCTTCTCTCTTTTAAGGAGGGGAGATGTGGCTTAATAAAGAAGTTTGTGAAAACTAGATGGGACTTCACATTTTGATAGCTATATGTCTGATCCCATCTCTGGATTCATAAATGATTAATTCTCCTGACTCTCAGGGTCAAATAATCTTCTATCTAAATTTCTAAACAAGCCTCCTGTTAGGAGTTTCTATCATCCTAAATAGTGTATGTTTCTCAGCAAGAGGGCAGACTATCTGTCCAGTTCCATAAAAATGGTCACAGTCCAACAAGTCAGGGACTCCATAGCCATCTTTGGTACATATCATTATCAATTTTCCATACATTACAAATCAAAATAAATTTTATTGAGCACCAACTATGAACAAACCATATTCTTTTGAGTGTGGCAAGGGAAACAATATAATTTACATTTTTAATTTCAATGATAACACACATACATGATTACATTCTATTGTCACAACAATGAGGATCACCACATAGTAATCACATTTGTATACTCACGCATGCACATGCACACACATGTACTCATACATACACTCCCTGGAATTAATTTATATGTTTTATAGTCTGTTCTACTGCTTTGTTTCCCCAACCCCCAACTGTATGCAAGAAAATCCTTTAAAAATCATCATTGCTTGCTTGATAATAAATTTTGTGTTATGTATCTACTGATATAACTGATTAGTCTTTATTTTTTAAAATAATTTATTGCAATGATTGCTTCCCTGTTATTAAATGATACTCAAAGTCCACTTATAAATACTCCTATGTCAAGACTTTTCTCCACCAGCAAGTAGTATACCATCCGTGTATGGAACCATCAGTTACAGCAAATATAGAAATTTTTAATGCTGTGGATAAGTTTGTTTACCTTGGTGATGTAATTTCCAGGGATGTATACATAAATGCTGAGGTTGACACATGCATTACCAGAGCTAGTTCAGTGTTTGAGAGGCTCCAAAGGAAAGTGTTGGAGAGAGGAGGTATTAGACTGCCTACTAAATAAATTAAATATCTTCAGAGCTGTCTCTTTGATGTATGCCTGTGAAACCTGAACAGTCTACCAGCACCATACCAGAAACTGAATTGCTTCCACTTGAATTGTCTTAGGAAAATTCTAAAGATCATTTGGCAATATAAGGTACAAGACCTTGAGGTCCTTTCTCGAGCTAAATTGCCAAGCATTCAAACTGTAATGGGCTGGTGATGTTCCAAAACCAAATTTATGTTTGCCTAAAAAACTATTTTAAGGAGAACTACACAAGGCAAGTTCTTACATGGAGATCAGAAGAAGCAATACGAGCATAATCTCAAGATCTCTATGAAGAACTTTGGAAATGATTGTGAGACGGGGGAGACACTGGCACAGGACTGCCCATCGTGGCATGCCTATATCAAAGAAGGTTCTGTACTCTACGAGCAAAGCAGAATTGCAGTTAATTCAAGAGAAATGTGAGATGTACAAATTTAGAGACATCTGCACTCCTAATGTTCATATGTATTATCTGTGCCTAACCTGTGATAGAGTCTTCTAAGGTTGTATTGGTTTGATCTGTCACAGTCATCCACGAGGTACTTTGACCTCACATAGTGATGTCATTTTGGTTCTCTTCAAGAGGAACAACAACCAAATAGTCAAGACTTTCTCAGACTTGCCTTTATCTATCTATCCATCTCTCTATCTCTATCTATCTTTATCTCTCTATCACATCCTCAAGGAAAGAATTGGGCTCTCATCAATATTTCCAATTGGAACAATCTAAGGAGTCTAGAAATAACTTGTTTTCTTTAAGATTTGATAGAAGTCATTTGTGAATCTCTCTGGGCCTCTAATTTCAGGTTGACACATTAATAGAATATTTATTCGTGATTCTGTTATCCATTTTTATTTCATTAACTTTGGTGTGCATTTTTTTTTACAGATAATCTTGTATTTCTTTGATATTAACAAACTTATTAGCATAATGTGAATGCTGAAATATCATATCTACTTATATTTATATCTACATGTATAGCTATCTTTATCTTTATTTATAACAATATTTATTATCTATATGTATACCTATATTTGATTTGTGTTGTCTGCCTTGAAATCTGCCTTGTTATTTTTAGTTTGATAAATTGTACTTTTTTAGTGAGATTAATTGCTAATCAATATCATTTTCTTGGATTTATTCATCATTAATTTTTAAAATGAATTTTCAACTGCATTAGCCTCTGCTAAGATCATAGTTCTTTCTTTTTTCTGTTCTATTCTTTGTTCTTTTCTATATTTTGCAAGACAGATTCAACTTGTGAAGTCTATGTTATTTACATAGGCATTCAGCACATTGTATCTGCCTGACATAGATATATAGAATACATAACATCACAGTTAATTAAGCTGCCATTAGTTTTATAATTTCCTTTTCAACAAGGAATTATTCAATAAAGAATTTTCTATAAAGATTCCAAATGATTCTCTTACATTTAGTCATATGGTGTAGGATAGGGACACAGAATGGAAGCCAAGAAGACCTAAGTTCTGGCTGTGTCCCTGAGCAAGTCACTTAATCTTATACTTAAGTATTCTTAGCATTTATCATTCTCACACTAAGTACTATAGACACCAATGACCTGCAGAAGTGAAAGGAGTTTAGTCACTGAGGATTTCCCTATACCAATGGAATCGCTGATCTCTTCCACACCTCTATCTCTAATTACCAATAATGTGATTATATTATACTTCATAAATTTTAGGTATAAAATCCAAATTTGTCTATATTTGCAAATATATTTTCTTGGGATCCATCACCTAAACAATATTTTGGTGTATGTTCCATATGTATAACAGACACGCATGTAAACACACACACATTCTATATTTTACCCATTGAATTTCCTCAGTAAGATTATCACAGCGAGGTTCTTATTCAGTTTTTTGTTAATGTATCTCTTTCATATTGGGATATAAAAATCTACCACTCTCTTTTTTTAATTTTATTTCATCTTTTAAAATCCAATGTTTTTCTTTTATAATTTTTTCCTTACAAGTATTAGCATACATGTAATATGAATGCCCTTTTAATCCAATTATTATTTTCTGTTTTGAATTCAGCTTATTTTGATACCTGTAAAATTACTCCTATGTTTGTGTTACATTTGGTTGTAGAATAAAAAATTTTAGACAGCCCTTTAAATTTGAGCAACTTTTAATTTTTCTGGGTTAAATGGTTCTTTTTAAATTTTATGTTGATATATTGTTGGTTTTCTTTTTCTTTCTGGATTCATCTGAAAATTCGTCATCTTTATTGAAGAGTTATTCGACTTAAATTTAATATTACCATTGCCAGTTTTGTCTTTTCAGTGTAATGATCCTACAATTGTTTTATTTTTTTAAAATTATTACATAACTTTTATTCTTATGTGGAGAGTTGATTAAGGGAGTTTTTAGTATTTAAAGAACTTACATGGTAAGTTTCCTATTGGATTGTGATTGCATTTCCCTCTAGATAAATAGTAGGCACCTGGACATTGACTTTCACTGATGGAGGAGGCCCCTAACATAACAGCAGTAAATTCTTAATGTTGTGCAACTCACTATTTGGGAAGGCAGTTAGGTGGCAAAGTGAGTAAGAGCATTGGACTCAGTAAGACCTGAGTGAAAATTCTATCTGACACCTTGAAAAGCTAGGTGAGCCAGAAAAAAATCACTCTTAACCTGAATTTTCTTATCTGTAAAATGGGAATAACAATAGCACCTACCTTCTATGTTTGTTTTGAGGTTCAAAAAAGATAACACATATAAAGTGCTTTGCAAACCTTAAGGCACAATATAAATACTAGTTATTATTAAACTTAAGGTGCTGCTTCTTTGTGCTGGCTTTTAAGAGTTTTATTTGTATCTCTTTTATTTCTACTTTTTTTTCCCCTAAACTGATGATAATGTAGCATCCCCAAAGACTCCCTACCCACACTCCATCTCAGAGTTGACAAGGGCTCCCTTTGGTCGAATGCATAGGAACTACAAGGATAGCTCCTGTCCTTTTCCCTATCATTATCAATTTTCACCAATAACCTTATTGAATTTATTATCTATAAAATGCAGACATGAATGATATTTTTTTTTAACCGTAAGATCTGATAATAGAATTCATGGGTAATGGCAAGTTACTGGATCTAATATGTGTGAGTCAATGTTAACTCTTAACAAAATGGCAACTTTGGGAAGAAGAGCCAGAGAGCAAAGTAATGAAAGTTCCTTAGTTTAGCCTCACTTTAATGACCTGAGATGCTATAATATGCGGGAACAAGAGGCTTAGATTTTGCCATTCATTACTACCGTCAACTATTCAGATGGTGTGCATCTAATGCGTGATGCCTGTATAGCATGTTTAGCATTTAGGGTAATTCAAATCCTCAGAAGGTTTCTGTGTTGTGTAAGCAATACCAGAATATCAGAGGATTTTGGTTTAGCAGCCTTAAATAGTTTCCTTTCTGAGGTGGTTCAAAAAAACTAGTGTCACATTATGTATAGAATGGAACCAGATAACAGGGAGGAAATGTGGTTTACTCACTGGCTGGTGTGATTCATTCATTTATTATCTTTATTTGTTTATTAGCTTGGGTGAGTCTTTTGTAATTTCTATATTTTCTGTGGGATGAAATAAAACCTCTTCTATACTTTATATGTGTTATTTTGGATATTTATAAGGTGTCAGGACACTCTTTTTACAAATATCTTTTTAAACCTATGCATGAAGGTTGGAATGATACATTATTTTTCCAGAGTGAACTGTACATGGGAGAATAATGAGGCCTGCTTCCCTACAAAAAGAGTGATAATTTGAGAGATGCTGCACAAGATTGGATTGAATCAATTCATGTAAGTTCATGATTTGTGGAGCTGGGCCATGTTGCTTAGCCAACGTAAGTTCCATGACATGAGGGACTTATTTTTTTCTTTTTTTCCCCCTGTATTTATACTCATACTATTAGAGCTTCTGGAACATAGTTAACTTGATAAATGCCTATTTCAAATATACACACATCTATAACTTATTTCTTTATGATTTCCCAATTTCATATAACATTTTTAACAATCTTTTTTTTTTAATTTTTAATTATAATTTTTTTCTCTGTCTCCTTCCCAACCCTTCCCTTCCTTAAGAAGGCAAGCAATTTTATATTGGTTATATATGTGAAGTTATATAAAATATTTCCATATTATCCATGTTGCAAAAGAAAACACAAAAAATAAAAGATTTTTTTTTAATTTAAAAAGTTTGCTTTATTCTGCCTGTAGAATTTATTTGTTCTCTTTCTGGAGGTGGATAGCATTGGTTTTTTTTGTTTCTTTGTGTTTTTTGTTTGTTTTGTTTTTTAAACCATAGGTCCTTTAGAACTGAATTGGATTACTGGCTTCATCAGATTAGCTAAAGCTTTCACATCTGATCATTCTTGCAATATTTCTATTACTATGTACAATGTTCTCCTTGTTCTACTCACTTAACTTTACATCAGGTCATACATGTCTTCTCGGGTGTACTCTTGATATAACACAACTTGTTCAGCCATTTCACAATTAATGGACATCCTTTGATTACCAATTTTTTTTCTACCACACAAAAAGCTGCTATAAATATTATGCATATATGTGTATATATATATATATATGTATATGAATATAACTTTTTTTTTCCTTTTTCTTTGATATCTTTGGGACATGGACCTAGTATACACAGTGTTATATACCTTTGGGCTATAAAATACCCAATTACCCTCTAGAATGGTTGGATCATTTTCATAACTGCACCAACAATGAATAACTGATCCAATTTTTCTAAATCCCCATCAATATTTGTCTTTTTCTTTTTCTGCTATATTAACCAATCCAATAGGTGTGAGATGTTACCTCAGAATTTTTTGATTTGCATTTTTCTATTCAAGAGTGATTTAGAACTTTTTTTATATGAGTATATAAAGCTTTGATTTCTTCTGAAAATACCTGTTCATACCCTTTGACTATTTATCAGTTAGAAAATGACTTGTGTTCTTATAAATTTGACTTATTTTATTTGAGAAATGAAGCCTTTATCAGAGAAATTTATTGTACTTTTTCCCATTTCCTGCTTTCCTTCTAATTTTGGCTTCATTAGTTTTGTTTCTGCAAACTTTTCTATTTGGTTTAATAAAATGTATCCATTTTATATCTTGCAACGCTCTCTATTTCTTGATTGGCAATAAATTCTTCCCTTATCCATAGCTCTTGTAGGTAAACTATTCTATTTTCCCCTAATTTGCTTATAATATCATCCTTAATTTCTAAATCTTATACTCACTTTGACCTTATCTTGCTAAGCAGTGTGAGGTATTGGTCTATATCTATTTTATCTCAAACTCTTTTTCCAGGTGTTTTTTTTCAAATAATAAGTTTTTACCTCAAAACTTTTCATCTTTGTATTTGTCAAATACTTTATTACTATTTAGTACTTTATTTACCACTGTATATTGGTCATTTACTATTATATATTATGTATCTAACCTATTCCATTGATTCCATATTCTATTTCTTAGACAGTAGCAGATTGTTTTGATGATTATCATTTTGTAATACAATTTGAGATCTGGTACTGCTAGGTCACCTTCCTTCACATTTTTTTTTCATCAATTCCCTAGATATTCTTGACCATTTACTCCTCTAGATGAATTTTGTTATTTTCCTAGCTCTATAAAATAATTATTAGTTTGATTGCAATGACATTGAATAAGAAAATTAATTAGGTAGAATTGCCATTTTTCTTATATTAGCTCAGTCTACACATGACCAAGTAATTTTTTTTCCATTTGTTTAGATCTGAATTTATTTGTATTTGAAAGTATTTTGTTATGGGCATTCATGTATTTCCTGGGTTTCACTTGGCAGCTGAACTCTCAAGTATTTTATAATGTTTGCTGCTATTTTAAAAGGAATTTATCTTTCCCTTTCTTTCTGTGGGACTTTGTTGGTAATATGCAGACATGTTGATGATTTATGCGGGTTTATTTTATATCCTGCAACTTGGCTTAAGTTGGAAATTAGTTCAACTAATTTGAATAATTCAACTAATTCAAATAGTTCTTTTAGCTGATTATCTAGGATTCTCTAAGTATACATTATATCATTCACAGATTGATAGTTTTGTTTCCTTCTTGCTTTTTCTTTTCTTATTTCTATAGTTAGCATTTCTAGTATGATATTAAATAGTAGTGGTGACAATGGTCATCCTTGCTTCACCTTTGATCACATTGGGAAGGCTTCTAGATTTTCTCCATTATATATAATGCTTGCTGATAGTTTTAAATATGTACTACTTACTTTAAAGAAAGATCCATTTATTCCTAAGCTTTCCCTATAAAAATATGATATATTCATTCAAGGACATCTCCTGAAAAGTCTTGAATTTTCCTTTTTTCCACCTTCAGTTTTTCTAATGCTTAAAATATTTTTTTCCTGTGATATAGTATTATGTTAGCACATTTTACGCTCACTTTCTATTTTGAGTGTTATCTTCTTATGTAGCTGGAGCCATTTTGTTTTCCCTTAGCATTTTAACTACTGGTAAGTAACATGTGAAGATCTTGACTCTTTGTCAAACTCATTCTACCATCACAACTGGAAGGAGTTCACCTCTCACTCTACCATTATGACTAGAAGGAATCCAGGATCTCACAATATACCTTCTCTATACATGGTCTATCCTCTGTAGCCTTCCCTGAATGATTTGTATCTGGCCTGGGATTTAAAGGATGCTTCAGGCTTCAGTGGTACTAGATATTCCTAAGACATGATATTCCTCTCATGTCCTCATGTGGATTTACATTTACACTTTCCCTATCACCCTCATGGACTGACCATCAATCAACTGATTTCCTTTCAATATTATTTTTCAGGAGCTATATGTAAACCTCCTTCAGGATAGGTTATCATTGCTCTTCCACCACCTAGAAGAAGAGTGGAATCTGTGTCTCTTTCTATTCCCCCAGTAATATAAATAGCAATTGTTTCTGTTTTGGGCAGAAGCCCTGATGATCTTCCCCTCATAGATTATATTTTTGACTAGGTAAAGAGGCCATTCTCTGCCTCATTTCTTATTAACCCTCAACCACTGAATGGGCATTGCCTCAGTCAAACTGAGACCTCTTAAAGACCTTAGTTTGAAAAGGCCAAGGTCTCCCACTGCATCCTGGCCTTCTCCAGTTACCCTGATCTGTATCTGGCTACTGGACCCAGGGGTCTCTGGAGGAGAAAATGAGGTTGGTGACTTTGCACAGCCCTCCCTCACTTAAATCCAATTCATTTGCATGTCATGGCATCACTTTCCTGATGTCCTGATCCTCTTCAACAATGAAGGACAAGCAACAACACCAAAAATTCTCACTGAAAATAATATTTATCCAAGTTACATTTGTCCTGATACTCTGCTCAAATTTCACCAACTGATCAGTGTGCAATCATATAATTGCATGGCTGAGAACTCTCAGAGATCAGAATTGCTGGGTAAATTGGATAGTATTATGGAAGAAATTAGATTTAGATCAATACTTCATGTTTTGCGTAAAGATAAGATTCAAAATGTGTGATAGATATAAAAGATCACATCATAAACATATTAGAGAAAGATAGGGGGAAATTACATATCAAATCTAAGGATAACACGAAATTACATGAACAACCAAGCAATAAAGAGGGTCATAAAATAATAAAATTGAGAATTTTCATTTTATCAAATAATGTATTTTTTTCACAGACAATTAGAAGAAAGCTAAGATTTAAAACATAAAAAAAAATCAACTAGGAAAAAATCTTTTCAGCAAGCTTCTTTGACAAAGGTCTTATTTCCAAGATACATGAGAAACTGATTCAAAGTTATAAGGAAAAAAGAAACATTCTCCAAATGGTAAGTGGTCTAGGATTATGAATAAGCATTTCTCAAGAGAAGAAACTAAGGAACAAATGTAGCCATATCAAAACATTCTGATAATTATTTCTAATTAGGAAAATATAAATCAAAGCAATTCTGAGATTCTACCTCACATCTATCTGAGTGGAAAAGATGGCAAAAAAATGAAAATGCTGAAAATTGAGCACTTGTAGGAAAATAGATACAAAGATTCACTCTTGGTAGACCTATGAATAGGTACAAACATTCTCAAAAACATTGTAATTTTAATTAAACAGCACCCACTGACATCGAGAGATATCCTTTCACTTTCATGGTCACCAGTTCCATTAGCTGGCCATTGACTTTCATTGCACAATACCTAAAAACTGAGAACTCTTTCTCTAGTTGTTGAATGTTCTGATACAATTTACTTTCTGTCTTACTGTGTGGGAAGTCCAACTTCTGCAGGGCTTTCTATAGCAAAAAGGAAACATTCGGTATAACACTTTCCTTACTCAACTGGGCATCTTCCTCCAGAACCCACTGAGCTAATTGCTTTGCAAGAGCAGGCTTGTTCCCTGTCCCATGGAGAGAATTCCCCATTCAAAATCATAAGAGCTCTTGCTATTGGACAACAGGTAGTATCCTACAATCCAATATCCCTATCCTCTGTATTTGCAGAACTTTCCTCCCAAGTCAACCACAATGTGAACTATGAGACTGCATCACCGTGCCCCAATTACCAATTGTACCAAATTTTAAGAGTAGACCTATTGCCATCAGCCTGTTACTTCAGGTTCAATGTAGACAAAATGTGGCACTCAAAAATTATTGAACTGTCAACAAAGCATTTACTTTGCCCTAACTCATCAAGGAGTTATTAGAGGGATATTTACACTTAACTTTTACTTCAGGCTTGGGTGGTGCTGACACTCTCCTTATGCTGGGGTTTTGAATTTCTATGTTTCTTGGTTTTTCCATTTTCATTTTCAGAAATCTGCTACCTTAGAGGGGACCAACTCCATGTGAACGAGAATGTGAAGCCCTTCAATGATTAGAAAACTTCATTATGGGAGTTAGAGTCCACCCTTGTCCCAGGAATAACTTTTTTTTGGGGGGGGTAAAGCTGATTCCTATTGTTGTGGACAGGGAGTCCTGGGACCTTCACAAAAAGGAAGATCATTTAAGGCAGAAGGTAAAGGTGAAAAGAAGCAGAAACGGGAGAATACAAGTCATACCTGGAGGACTGTAAATCAACAAATGTAGCTGGCTTGGAGATTTCATAGTGAGGGCAGTGAAAGATAATATTACATAATCTTTAAGCCTTTTCTGCTTCCTTTTGTCATAAATGAATGCAGTAAAAAGGCAAAAGAAGAAATAATGCCAGGGAGCAGATTTACACTTCTTATGTTAACAAGGGATTTAAAAAACCTTAGCTGGTGAGGCTGCTGTTGTAAATCTTATGATCAGATGCCATGTATTACATCTTTTAATACCTACTGGCATCTTTAATACTAAATTAGTTTAAACAATTTTGTCAACATAATTTAAAAGTTAATTTTCTAAAAAAAATGGTTTGTAAATAATGATGCTTCTTATTAATTTCTCTTTTTTGAATGAGTGAACAAAGGTAAAAGTTCTAGATTTAAAATTCTATAAAAATATTCCTATCTAGCAATAATATTAGTAGTGGTGATGGTGGTCATGGTATTCCAAGAAAATTCCAAAGGTCCCATTATGGAAAATGTTATCCACTTCCAGAGACATAACTGATGAACTCTGAGTGCATATCAAAGCATACATTTTTAAAACTTTATTTTTCTTATTTTTGATTTGTGTGTGTGCATATTTTCTTTTGAAACATTGCTAATATGGAAAAAGGTTTTACATGAACACATACATAATTGATATAATATTGCTTGCCTTCTCAATGGGTGTCAGGACGGAGGGAGAAGAATTTAGAACTCAAAATTTTAAAAAATATGTATGTTAAAAATTTTGCATGTAATTGGGAAATATTTAAGGAAATAGATAAAATATGGTTTTAAAAGTTGTAGTAGTTGTCACAGTGGTAGTAATAGTAGCAGTAGTAGTAGTAGCAGCAGCTAGCATTTATAGCATGCATTAAGGTTTGTGAAATGTGTATATATGTATATATATGTATACACAAAGTATATGTATGTATATATATGTGTGTGTGTGTGTGTGTGTATAATATATATACATACACATATACATACACACATAGTCTCCTTTAGTCCTCGTAACTCTTGAGATGGATGCTAATATTGTTCCCATTTTAAGGATGAGGAAACTGAGACTGAGAGAGGTTAAGTGACTTGCTCAGTGTCACACAGCTACTATATGTCTAAGGTAGGATTGCGAACTCACATCTTCCTCATTTCAAATTCAGTATTTTTTTTTTCACTTTGCCACCTAACTGCCTAAGGGTATAAGTGTTTTTTTTTAGTATGAAATCAATCTTTTCACATTGTTTTCTATTTTTTCATTCTTTTAAATTTGTTTTACAGTAACTTGATTTCTCATAAAGTCACTAGCTTCCAATTGCTCTATTCTAAATTTTAAGGAAGTATTTTCTTCAGGAATCTTTTGGACTTCCTTTTCCATTTGGCCAATTTTTCTTTTTAGGGCATTTTTCTCCTCATTGGCTTTTTGGACCTCTTTTGCCATCTGGGTTAGGCTATTTTTTTTAAGGTGTTATTTTCTTCAGTATTTTTTTGGGTCTCCTTTAGCAAGCTGTTGACTTGTTTTTCATGATTTTATTGCATCACTCTCATTTCTCTTCCCAGTTTTCCCTCTACTTCTCTTGCTTGCTTCTCAAAATCCTTTTTGAGCTCTTCCAAGGCCTGGGACTGATTCATTTTTTTTGAAGGCTTTGGATGTACGAGCTTTGACTTTGCTGTCTTCTTCTGGCTGTATATTTTGATCTTTGTCACCAAAGTAAGATTCTGTGGTCTGACTCCTTTTGCACTGCTTGCTCATTATCCTAGCAAATTACTTGAGTTATAAACTCTTTGTTAAGATAAGAGTCTGCTTCCAGTGTGGAGAATGTACTGTCCCAAGCTTTGGGGGTTTTGTATAGCTGTTTTCGGAGATACTTCTAGGGACCTGTAAATTTTCAGTTCTTGCAAGGTGCTACGATAAGGGGCAAGAGGAGTTTATTCCTTTCCTGGCCTATGCTCTGGTCTATGAGTGAACACAAGCACTTTTTTCTGCCTTAGAACTGTGAGGAGGATTCTCTGTTCACAGCCACTACAAGCTCCACCATGCCCAGCACTCCTCCTCCCCCCAGGACCACCCCTCAGTACTGTACCCAGATCCAAGCACATGGAAAGCAAGAGAATCCTGCACCAGCAGAGAGATCCCTGCAACCTCCATCTGATCAGCCACCTGATTACCCCTCAGTCTGTGGGCTGGAGGCTCTGGAGGCAGCCACCACCCCAGGGCCATACTCAGGGACTAAGGGCTGGGGCTGCGACCATGCTTCTCTCTCACCACAGACAAAGATTTTTCTCACTGACCTTCTAAGTTGTCTTTGGAATTCATGGTTGAGAGTTCTGAATCTGCCACAGGTGCCCATGATTCAGTCCTCTGAGGACTGCTCCAAGTTCACTGAGGCCTGCATTCCCACACCACACTGTGTTCCTCTCCCAGCCTGGCATGGTATACTTTTCTGATCAACTATCCAGGTTGTTGTCTTGGGCTGGAAATTTGTTTCACTGTCTTTTGTTGGTTCTGCTGCTTTAGAATTTGTATAGAGCCATTTTTTACAGGTATGTGGAGGGGTTTAGGGGAGAGCTCAAGCGAGTCACTGCTTTTACTCTGCCATCTTTGCACTGCCCATGACATTAATCTTTTAAAAAACGTATCTTGTCAGTTAAATTTTTAAAACAATAATATGACTTAGAACTTATTCCCTTATAGTGCCTGCTCATCAGTCAACACACATTGCTGGTAAATAACTTCTTTTTTCATTATTAAATTTTATTTTTAATTTATGGAAGAAAACAAGCATTTCCATAACATGTACTATAAAAAGATGATTGCATCTGAAACTGCAAATCTACCGTGCACAACTTGCTATTCCTTTCAATTATACAACAAAATTATCATGTAAATAGCTTCTTGAACAACTATTTCACAATTCAGAGCCATTCAAGGCACAAAACAGCTAATGAAGAAGAGGAAGTGACATTAGGAAGTAAGGATATGGAACAATTTGCTACCCGATGGGGTATCTCTTTTAAAGCCCTCCACCAGTGCTTCAGTCATGGCATGGAGCTATCCGTGGGGTCTTAAACATTACACTTGTAGAATCTGAGATCTGGTTTGTCCATATAAGCTTGAAAGAAAATGAGTAAGCATGAATGATGGAATATATGCCTGATATTAGAGGTCCACTTTAAAAATGTATAGAGAGGTACTTCACCAAGGTGGCCAAAGTATGATGGCCAACTGTTTTCTTTTTTTAAATCATAGGAATTTTTCAAGAGCTGAGTAGGACAACATAAAACAAATGTATAATTAGAAGAATCAGGATACTCTACAGAGGAATATGGAAGTTTGACTGAAATATATTCGGGGGGATTAAGAGTGGTGGGGCATAGAGAAGGAAGTATTTCTTTTTATAAAACCTGATTATGCAATGCCTATTGTACATTTAGGTTAATATGTTTAAGCAAACAGTTGCTAATATGGAGAAGTTATTTATTGAGAATTTGTCCTGTTCAGTAGAAGATGGAAGAACTGTGTCAATGTGTGGAATTAACAAAGGAACAAATCTAAACTAATGATGGAATGAAAAAAGTCTTAACAAAAGGAGTTATCCTGAGGGGCATAGTCAAGAAGGCAGAGTGGAAGCAGTGACTTGCTTGAGCTCTCCCCCAAACTCATTCAAACACCTATAAAAATGACTCTAAACAAATTTTAAAGCAGCAGAACCCACAAAAAGACAGAGTGAAACAAATTTCCAGTCCAAGACAACCTGGATGGTTGATCAGAAAGGTATATTGCGCTGGGCTGTGAGAGCAGCGCAGTTTGGTGTGGGCACACAGGCCTCAGTGAACCTGGAACCGACATCAGAGAACTGAATCACAGGCAGCTGTGGCAGTTTCCAGACTTCTCAACCCATGAACACCTAAGACAACTTAGAAGGTCGGTGGGAAACATCTGTTTCTGCAGTGAGAGAGAAGCTAAGTCTCAGCCCCAGTTACCGAGTGTGGCTGCCTCCTGAGCTTCTGGCCCACAGACTGAGGGGGAATCAAGTGGCTGATCAGATGGAGATTGCAGGGATCTCTTTTCCAGTGCTGAGGCAGGAATCTTTTGCTTTACCTGTGCTTGGATCTAGGTTCACAGTTCTGTGGGTGGTCTTGGGGGGAGGAGGAGTGCTGGCCCTGGCCTGATGGAGCTTGTAGTGGCTGTACAGCACAAATCCTCCTCACAGTTCCAAGACACAAAAGAGTGCTTGTGGTCACTCATTTACCAGAGCACAGGCCAGGAAAGGAGTAAACCCCTCACCCCTTATCATATCACCTTAGAAGAACTGAAAATTTACAGGTCCCTAGAAGGTAAATTATCTCACACACACACACACACACACACACACACACACACACATACAGAGAGAGAGAGAGAGAGAGAGAGAGAGAGAGAGAGAGAGAAACAGCAAAGAAAAGGCTCTTACAGTGGAGGGGAAATGAGGGAAGATGAGTGGGAATGAGTGAATCTTCTTCTCATAAGATTTAGCTTAAGGAGGGAATAACATTCACACTCAATTGGGTATGGAAATCTGTCTTACATTACAGGAAAATAGGGGGAGAAGGGGACGAGAGAGCAGGGGGATGATAGAGAGGAGGGCAGATTGGGAAAGGGGGTCATCAGAAGCAAACACTTCTGAGGAAGGACAGGGTCAAAAGAAAGAATATAATAAATGGGGAGGGCAGGATAGGATTAAGGGAAATAGAGTTAGTTTTTCACAACATGGCTAATATGGAAGTGTTTTGCATAACTGCATGTGTATAACCTATATTGATTTGCTTGCCTTTTCAATGAGGGTGGGTGGGGAGGGAGGAAGGGAGAAAATTTGGAATTCAAAATTTTAAAAACACATGTTTAAAAAAATGTTTTTAAAAAATCTCTCTTGCCCTATAGGAAAATAGAAGGGGAGGGGGACAAAGAAGGGGGGAGAGATAGAAAGGAAGGCAGACTATGGGAAGGGATACTCAGAATGCATGCCCTCTTGGGGTGGGGGAGAGGTGAGATGGGGTGAAAATTTGGAACTCAAAATTTTGTGGAAGTAAATGTTGAAAACTAAAAATAAATAAATTTAAGTTAAAAAAAGGAGTTATCCAGTTGTAGAACAGTCTGCCAGAGAAGTGACTGTTGCCAGCTCACTGTCTTCAAGAAAAGATTTGAAAAAACATAGAACATGTTGCAGACATTTTTTTTTGTTTGATATAGCTTGAACTGATTATCTTTTGCAGTCACCTCCAAATGTCAATTTTGTTAAAATTATCCATTAAATCATGGAAGTATGAAAGCATTCATAAGGACACAGTATATACATTGAAGATATACCAGGAAAAAAAATTCCCTCTTTCTCTCTCTGAAGATGAAGGTATGAAACTTGATTTTACTGACGTAGGGAAACTCCACTTACTAATGCAGATCAGCACCTTCTCAGCAACTTATACTCTTAAAGAGTTGCCTGGGCCAACTGAAAGGTTATACCTCACATAAGATAACTAGCCAGTACTTATCACTGGCAGGATTATGATTCAGATTTTTTCTGACTCTGAGGTCAACTGTCTTTTTGGGAGGAGTAGGGGGAGACATTTGAGGTTAAGTAACTTGCCCAGGGTCACACAGATAGCAGATTTCTGAGGTCAGATCTGAACTCGTGTCCTCCTGACTCCAGGGCCAGGAGGCCAACTGTCTTAAACACTTCAATGTTTAACTGTCTGTCTGTCTAACTATCTACCAAATCCTCTCCAATATCTCCTAAATTGATTTCAAACTTACTTCTTAATGCAATGCTGCACTTATAAATAATTTAAAGCGTAACATTGCCAGAAAGATCCATCCTGAACCAAAAGATAATCTTCAGCTTATCAATCATCACTTCCTCTTCCCCCATAAAACCTAACTTTTTTTGGTAATCATATCAACATCGTGCTCTGTCTGAGAACTATCTCAACTCAGATTTCCTAATTTGGACCTTCTTTTTTTTTCTCTCCAAGACCTAAAGAAAAGTACAAGAAATGAAATTGGCAAAGGCAATAAAAATATTTCCAGACTAATTTTGATGTCAGTATTCTGCACCTGATTGTTGTAGACAGGCTACTGAGGTCAAAATGATAATAACCATGGAAGACAGTGGCAATTCTGTCTTAGAATTTGTGATAGAGGAGATGAAATGAAGTTTCTATATGATACTCATCCCAAGAAAAAGGAGAATCTCTAGAAACTCAACTCCTAAGACACAAGTAATAATTATTCAAGTGAGGAAGAAAATGGGAAATTATCTAAAGATACAAATGATAATTGACAAGAAACTCATAAACCAACTTATCTTTTAAAAAAAGCATATTTTTAATGGAAACATGAACACGTAATAGACAATAGGTTCTAAAGAATTGCAATGTTCTGGAAAAAAAATATTGTCAGAAACTCTTTTGGCCCAAAGAACAAATACTACAACGTCAATTTCTTTTTTTTTTTTTTGTCTTTGCGAGGCAATGAGGCTAAATGACTTGCCAAGGGTCACACAGCTAGTAAGTGTCAAGTGTCTAGTCTGAGATTGGATTTGGAGTCAGGTCCTCCTGACTCCAGGGCCAGTGCTCTATCCATTGTGCCACTTAGCTGCCCCTACAAACTCAATTTCTCTTGGTAGCTGAGTGTTATACTAGAGATGCACAATGCTAATTATGCTGCCAGACATATTTTTTAAATTGGTTATTGAATTTAATGTTTTTATAAAATTATAAAGGATTGTAAAATTAGGACAGTTTGATTTAAAAACAAACAAAAGAATTCAATTAAAGTTTTACTTTAGAATATGAGGGTGTCTGAACATAAAAGCTTAGCATGACCTGAAGATGGTGATGAATGCAATGGAAAAGGATTTTTAGCTGCATTGTGGGAAGGAAAAACATGGAAGAAGAGCTTAACTTTTGCTTGAAAACTGACAACATGGTAGAAAAATGAACTGTCTGACAATTATTTACTTTTTTTTCCCAATTTTAACTAAATGATTATCATTGTAGAAGGTGATTGTTGAAGAAAAGTGTTTAACTGAAACTTGAAACCCAAATCAAGAGATGAGTTATGTGAGAATACTTAACTAAATATCTTCAATGCATAAAGTCACCAGAACCAAATAAATGGCATTCTAAGCTACAGTATTAAAAAGAAGACATAATTCTCAAGTCCCTGGGAATGATAATTTGAAAACAAAAATATGAAATGAAATAGAAGAATAAAATATGAAAAAATGGGAGAAGTGTTTTGTTCCTAAGCTTGAAGTGTGTAAACCTACTGATTTTCACAAAAGAACGGAGGTTGGCTTTTTCAGACCATGGGCCAGGAATTTTGACATTGATTCTTAGAAAATATTCTAGAATATGTTATGAAAAGATGAAAAAGGAAGGGCTAATAATGTTTTAATCAGGGACAGGTAATGGCAACCTGAATAAAACTCCCTTTTAATGAAGCTACTAAACTGATATATAGATTTCAGTATTGTTTAACAAGTTCTCTCATGTTTTCCTTAGGGACCAGAAAGACAGAAGTGAGTTAGGTAATAAGACAGTTATACAAATTTTGTAGTTTTGGAATTACTAGAATGGTTGGAGGCCTTTCCTAGTCTCACCTATCCCACTACCCCCCAATACACACACACACACACACACACACACACACACACACACACACACACATCTCTCAGTAGGTAAATACCACATTTCTTCTTCATTCCTTTGGATAGACTATTCTTATGGTCTTTATGTTGATCAAAGTTCTAAATTCTTTCAAAGTTATTTGAAAGATATTATCATTTTGTGAATTATTCTCCTACTTCTACTCATATTATGTATATCAGTTTAAAAAAAATCAATAGTTTCCTCTGAAGTTGTCAATTTCATTATTTCTTGTGACACAATAATATTCTATTATGTTCACATGCTAAAATTTATCTAGCTGTTTCCTAAAAGGATGACACTCCTTTGACTTCAAAATTTTGGGTATCTAAGCATTGTAATGGTATAACTGGATCAAAAGGTATGAGAAGGTTTATAACTTTCTGTACTTGTTTCCAAATTGCTTTGCAGACTGGCTGGATCAAGTCATGGCTCCACTGGTGAAGCAGCTGGTAATACAGTAGATAGAACACTAGGCCTGGGGTCAGGAAGATTTGAGCTCAAATCTGGCCTCTGACCCTTACTAGGTCTGTGACTTTGGGAAAGTTACTTAACTTCTGTTTACCTCACTTTCCTCAAATGGAAAATGAAGATAATAAATGCATCTATCATTCAGGGCTGTTGTGAGGTATCCAATAAGAACATTTGTAACAGCATTTAGTAGAGTGACTAGCACACAGTAGGCACTATATAAATGTTTTTTCCCCTCCTAACAATGAAATAATATAGTTGTTTTCCTATAGCCCCTCTAACATTTGTCACTGTTCTTTTTTTGTTATTTTCATTAATTTCACAGAAGTAAGTTTTAATCTCAAATTTGTTGTAATTTGTATCCCTTTAATTGTCAGAGAATTAGAGAATTTTTTCATGTGATGGTTGATAGCTTGAAATTCTTCCATGAAAATACTCTATTCATATGCTTTGAACATTAATCAATTGTGAAATGGTTCTCAGTATTAAAATTTGAATGAATTCCATATGCATATATATGTATGTATCTACACCTATCCATTTATGTTTATATTAAATAATAGAATGAGAAACAATACTTTGAAATTTGTATAGAAGATTTATTTTTGCAAAAGTATTTTAATTTTATAAAATAATAATTGAGTATTTCAAGTTGTATATTGTTCAACTTATCTTCTCCATAACTTAAGTCATCAATTATTCCTCTATCTACAGGTATGAAAGCTAATTTCTTTCTCACACCTCTAATTTGTTTATAATGTGATTTGAATTCAAATCCAGCACCAGACACTTACTAGCTGTGTTACTCTTTGCAAGTCACTTAGCCCTGTTTGCCTCAGTTTCCTCATTCGTAAAATGAGTTGGAAAAGGAAATGACAAACTACTCTAATAACTTTGCCAAGAAAATCCCAAATTGGGTCATAAAGAATTGGACACAACTGAAATGACTGAACAGCAACATAGTAGTAAATAACCATAGTAATCTGGTATTTGTTAACACAAAAAGACATATTTAGGGGGTAAGAATTCTACATTTAACAAAAATTCTGGGGAAAATTGCAGAAAGGAGGCATTGACCAAAATCTCACACCAAGGTCAAAATGGAGAAATGATTTAGACCTAATTACTGATATCTCAGTAAATTAGGGTGTATGGGACAATATACCTCTCAGATCTGTGGAAAAAGGAAGAGCTTATGACAAAGCAAAGAATGAAAGGAATCACAGGAAGTAAAATAGATAATTCTGATTACATGAACTTTAAAAGCTTTTGAATACACAAAATCAAAATTAGAATGAAAACAGGAAACTGGAAAAAATTCTGTAGCAAGTTTTTCTGATAAAGACTTCATTACTCAAATATTGAATTGAGCCAAATTTACAAAAATAAGAACTATTCCTTAGTTCATGAATAGTCAAAAGATAGTAACAGGCAATTTTTAGAAGAAAATATCAAACCTGTCTATATTTGAAATAACAATTAAAACAACTCTGAGATACCACCTCACGTCTATCATACTGAATAACATGACAGAAAAAGATGACAAATGCTGGAGGGAATATGGTAAAGTAATTGTGGGGAACAATTTTGATCTATGCTCAAGTACTATAAAACTGTGCTTACTCTTTGACCCAGAAATACCAAAACTAGGTCTGTACCCCAAAGAGATCAAACCAAAAGGAATAGAAATTATTTGTAGAAAAAGATTTATAGCAAAGAATTGGAAACTAAGGTACATCCACCAATTAGAGGGTGACTAAATAAGATATAGCCTATGATTCTGATGGAAACTATTGTGCTATAAGAATTGGCAAGCAGTATGATTTCAGAAAAAAAAAACTTGGGAAGACTTAGGTTAACTGGTGCAAAGTGAAGTGTGATGAAAAAGGAGAACATCATACATAATAATAGCAATATTGTAAGCATGATAAACTTTAAAAGACTTAGCTACTCTAAATAATACAATGATACAAGGGGCAGCTAGGTGGTGCAGTGGATAGAGCACCAGCCCTAAAGTCAGGAAGACCTGAGTTCAAATTCGGCCTCAGACCAAACACTCGACACTAGCTGTGTGACCCTGGGCAAGTTACTTAACCCCAACTGCCCCCCAAAAACCCCACCAAAATAAAAAGAAAAATACAATCAACCAAGACAATTCCAAAGGACACATGATTTAAAATACTCTCCACCTTCAGAGAGAAAATTGATGAGTTCTGAATGAAGATTAAAACATGCTTCTTTTATTTTCTTTATTTTTCTTGGGGTTTTTTTTGTGTTTGTGTTTTATTTTGCAACACGACTAATCTTGAAATTTGTTTTGCATAATTTCACATGTATATTTAACATCAAGTTGCATGCCTTCTAAAGAAAAAGAAGGGTTAACGAGGAAATCAATTTAAACATTTTTTTTAATTTTACATGCAGTTCAACAAAATAAATAAAATGTATTTAAAAACTCAAGTTAGTTAACTGCTTTTTGTATTAGTTTTAAAAACTAGATTCTAAATTTATCACACCAATTATATTTTTTCTGATTTTGTTAATTGTGTTTATAAATTTCTGCTTTGTATTTGATTTCAGAATTTTTGTTATCCAATATTTTGTATTGCTTGCTTTGTTTATTGATTATTTCTTCTCCTGATGAAAACATTGAGAGATATGATGTTTTTCTTAGAACTCCTTTTGTTGCATCCCATATCTTGTTTCATTATTGTCATTTTCTTTGATGAAATTATCTTTTTTTCTCATAATTTATTTGACCAACAAGTTGTTTGCATCCCTTTATCATCTACTTCTTGTATTATTGAATATCCACCTGATTGCTCTCCTTGAATCAAGTCTCTTCCCACCCCAAACTATTCACTCAACTTTGAAAATGATCTTCATGAAGCTTAGGACAAACCATATCATCTGCTTATTCAATAAATTCAAATGTCTCCCTATCAACATCAGGATCAAATATAAAATCTGTTCTTTGACTTTTAAAGCATTTTACAATGCAACTCCTTTCCAGTCTTCTTTCACCTTGTTCCCCTTCATGTTCTCTACAAATAAATGGTTTCCTTGCTGTTCCTCATAGACAATATTCCATCTTCCCATCCTGAATATTTTCACTTCACTTTAATATTGGTCCCTCCTCATCCTCATGTCCTAACTTACTGGGCATCTTTCAAGGGTCAGCTAAAATCTTTCCTTCTATAAGAAGTCTACCTCACTTTTCTTCAATCTAAGAATACACCCAATCTATCCTTTATGTTTGTACATGGTTGTTTTGTATGTTGTCTTCTCCATTAGCCATTAAGCTCATTTATGCAAGGCTCCTTTTTCCCCTGTTATCTCCAGGTACTATAGTTGACTGACTACAATTATATGATTCAGTCTCAAGCTAATTTTTAATCCTATCTTTAAGGGCCCTCATGGTGAAATTTTTTTTTAAATTTCATTATGATCGATAAAAGATATTTTAATATTTATTCTTTTCTATAATTTTTGAAGTCTGTGCCCCAAAAGCCAGTATTTTGAAAATGTGCCATGTATATGTAAGAGACATATAAATTTCTTTCTATTTCCTTTTAGTAATTGCCAAAGATCTATCATTTCTATTTTCTTCTTGAAATTAAGGTATATATCTTATAGTTAGATTTTTCTAGTTCTAATCTACTTTTAAGAGTGAAGAGCAGCATCATATTCAGAATACTAGGTGTGATTCTTTCCCTACATTCTGTCCTGCTCAGATTGTGCATAAAGTGCCATGTAAAGTTATTGGTGTTACATTTTGGGGAGGAAATGAACAAGCTAGGCAGCATTGAGAGGAGAATGTTCAAGATTATAAGTGTCCTTAAGACTATGTCATATGATGATTACTTGAAGGTAAGAGATATTTGTGGGGGGAAAGATAAATCTAAAGAGAAGCATGAGATCAATATTCAAGAATTTGAAGGATTGTCGTGAAGAATAGGGTTTAGGGTTTTCATATTTGTAGTCAACGAGCAAAACTTTAAGTCCAGTTTTAGGGAGAAGATTATAAACTGAATTATCTCTAATAGTAAGGGCTATCAAGAAATTGAGTGGGCAGCCTCAAGAGATCAGACAGTCAATCAAAAACATTTATTAAGTACATAATACAGTAATCATAACCAAGAATTGTCCTAAGCAACGAAGATTCAAAGAAAGATAAAAACCTATCTGCCCTTAAGGAGCTCATATTCTAATGTGTAGTAGATTACCCACACCCACCCACCAGCTGTCTTCAAAAATAGGCTGGATGACCCTTTCCCAGGTATTTAATAGAGGCAGATTTTCTTTTGGTAGAGCTTTTATATATAAGGATTTTTTTCCTAAAAAGTAGACTTCTTTATAGTGAATTCTCGTTCAGATATAGGTTGGACTTGATAACTGATTGTTGTTGTTCCATTATTTTTCAGTTGTGTTTGATGATTTTGTGACTCCATTTGGCATTTTCTTGGTGAAGATACTAGAGTGGTTTGTAATTTCCTTTTCCAGATCATTTTACATATGAGGAAACTGAGGCAAATAGAGTTATATGACTTGCCCAAGGTCAAACAGCTAGTAAGGGTCTGAGGTCAGATTTGAACTCATGTAGATGTGTTTTCCCAACCCTAGACCCAGTAGTCTAGTCGTTGTGCTACTAACTGATTAGATCCTATATAATTTTCTGATATTCTTTGATAATGTGACATAGCAATAAAATCAGAAAGAGTTCTGACAAAATTCTTCAAACAGGTAAAAAACAGTCACAATATGGCATCAAAGAGAATGGAAAGCCCAGATAACTATCAATGTTTAAAAGAAGGTAAAGAGATCATCTCTGGTCCCTTGCTTTCATTATTATTCATACTTTAGATATGAAACAATGAAAGGCCATATAGGTTAATTGATTGCCCCAGGTCAGAGAGCTAAAATAGTGGTAGAATATGAAGTGCAACTAGGTTTTCCTGATTCCCAGAGCAATATTATTTAATTATATATGTCTGTAGAAACCACAACTCCATCTGAATCTGCATTTGAAGAGGACTGGACAGGTTTTTAAGAAAAACTGTGAAGCCAATTTGGAGTACCTTCTTATCTCTTCTTCTTCCCACACTATTCTCTTCTTTTATTTATTGTCCAAAGCTCCTTGTGGAGTTCTCCAATGGGTCCTGACCTCCATGATATCATCTTTTCTACTTTTTTGTCTTTCTATATTCTGATGCTCTGATCCAAAGATCTGAATCAGTTGGTGAAAATTTTGTAAACTATGTAATAAAGGAAGTGGGGAAGATGTGTGACTGAGTATCTTTTGGAACTCTTCAAATCACACCAAATATGGATGGTAGGAGCATCAGATCATCATCACTTTCCCAGCTTCAGACACTACTTTCATTTAAGCATTTGTCAGTTGTACCCAAACTCCAAGGTTCCTTACTGGTTGAAATCATAATCTTCTCAACCACCATACATATCTATCTATCTATCTATCTATCTATCTATCTATCTATCTATCTATCTATCTATCTATCAACTAAATAACTGTAAACTGCCATGAGATTGTTATTAAAGTTTTTAATTATTCTGTGTGACTAAGTAAGATTTTGGGTTTAAGTCTGTCTTCTTATACCTATTAGTTTTGTAACCCTGGGAAAAACACTTAATCTCTAGGAAACTTTTTAAAACATATACATTGAAGAGAAAGTGTTAACCTCTGTTGATAAAGGGAGTTTCACCATTTCATATTTCTTTATACAAATGAAACCACAATCCCTATTCCTTTCCCTCTCCTTATCTGTCTCTCTTTCTCTTATGCCTGCTATCTCTATCCAGATCCTGATCACAATCCATCTATTAATTATGATCCTATTTAAAGGCATTGAAGAGTGGTAGAATATATGGGTTTCAAACACTTTCCTCTTGCTAGTTAAGTGACTTTGGAAAAATTACTTAACCTCCCTGAGTCTCTCTTAACCTTTCCCACCTATAAAATAGGAATTTTAATAGCCAAAATTAGTACCTAAAAGTACTATTATATGGATATTTGGGGGGAAGAGAGGTAAAGCTTAAATCATCATATACATAATAATTATTTTTGTTTGTTTACATATTTATTTGCTTATTTGATGATTCATTCATCTATTAATCCCTTTATTTATTCATTGTTCATTTATTTGCTTTGGTCTAGACCTATAATTACAAGTTTAGAGATATTCCATTGTGAAAACTCCCTAAACTTACATGGATGGACAACTCACTTGAAATTTATAGTCTTACAGAATAATCTAGACCACTGGGAAGTCAAATACTTGCCCAGGGCCTCACTGCCAGTATGTGTCACAGATAGGACATTTCCTAATATTTGCTATCACATCTGGTACCTAGTATCTGTACATACCTGATATTGGTGTCCCTAATTCCAAGACCACCATTAAACTAAAGTTGCCTTTCATATAACTTATTATATTCTTGGAACTTAATATAGGGAGTCATTTTCTAATTACAAAAACTATGACTGGAATCTAGCATGCTTTGATTTTTTTAAAAATCAATTGTACTATCAAAAATATATCAATCAACAGGCATGTATTAAATACTTACTATGTTCCAGGCATTGTACTTAAAAACAAGTACAAGACTGTTGAGATGTCAGTCAATAGAATTTCATGTTAAAAAAAAAATCTTACAAGTTTTAATTAGTTGCAAGGTAATTATGTCAGCTTTGACATGACTGCAAAAGGCAAATGTCACCTTAGGCTTCACAAAAACGGCCCTTCATCCCAATTTGTTGATGAGCCCAAATATGGAACACAATATTCAGTTGTGGGCAATGAACACTGAATTTGAATACATATCACGTATAGATAAGGCAAAATAAGTGATGGTTTTATTCTGGAGAAGAGATGTGTAATGGGAGAGAGGATAATAGCTGTCTTCAGATATTTGAAGGTGATGAGAAAAAAAAGATTAGAATTATTCTGCCTTTCTTCATGGGCAAGGATGGAGATAGGTTTGCCAGACTTAGGCTAAATATAGAGAAAACATTCTGTCTCCTAGACCTATTAAAATAGTTCAATACTGACATTTTATGGTGTCATTCAAAGTGTTTTGAAGAGATTCCAAGACCAGTACTTAAGGGTATTATGTAAATACACACGTATGCATGTGTGCACACGTGTGTGTGCATGTGTGTGTGTGTGTGTGTGAGTTTGTGTGTACAATCATCAGATAGGGATTCAACCTAGGTGATCTCTAAGGTCCTTTGAAATGCTAAAATCCTATGACTGTAAGGAAAAAAATTATATGAACTCTGTCAAACCGAAGACTGTGAGGAGCTAGGTGACATAGTGGGTAGAGTTCTTGGGAGTGAGGAAAACTTGAATTTAGATCTTGCTTAGACACATTCGATCATTTAACTTCACTATGCCTCAGTTTCTTCATGTGGAAAATGGTAATAATGATAGCACCTAGCTCAACTGTTATCATCATCATCATCATCCCCAATTGCTTGTTTTATATCTCCCTAAAAGGTTTTGAAGACACTTTACTTTTGTGGATACACATGGTATATACATACATATATACATATATACATATACATATATATACACACATACATATATATATACATACACATACACACATATATACATATGTATATATACACACATATGTATAGCAGGTGAAACTGGGAACAGAAGATAGAAAACCTGTTTCCTATTTCTCAGATGTCTGTCCTGATGGAAATTTTGAGTCTTTTTTTTCTTGCATTAAAAAAAATGCACGTAGATCTAGCTGAACATAACCTAAGCACCAAATTCAGTAACCACGATACTGAACACAAGTGCCAAAGACACAAGGCCTCTTGCACGTATGTTCAATCTGTCCTTGCCAGCTTACAACCTTGACATCTTTGATCTAGTGCCACCCATCCTCCTTGCATATTTCTTCCCAACTCAGACCTTCTGCTGGATCCTTTTTGCCTATTTGAGTGTACATTTTTTTTCTTCTGTATACATTTGTATGAAGTCAGTAAAAGGGAAATGAATTCATCCCACCAGGGCCAGGCTCTAAATATCTTTAATTTTTCTTTATTCCCTTCTGTTATCAGCATCAGTGCATTCTGTACCTCTATGTTAAGATACAATTTTCCATCTTTGAAAAAAGAGGCTTAGTTTATTTTTTTTCAAGATAACTGGTGGCTTTTAAAAAATGAAAAAGAAGGATTAAATGAAAGCAATCATACAGCTGGGTTTACAAGCATGAATTACTTACAAAGACTGTAAATCTCCCCCCAAAAAAAACTTCTTTTCTATCTGATATTAGCGTTGACTCAATTCCAACACATATTAAGTAATGGATTAACTGTTTCCAGGGTAAATGATGAAAATAGTTATATTCCATAGCAGCTTAGAGACGATGGGGATGTAAAAGAGCAAACTGAAAGGCTCCTTTGGGATCCAATTGATTTCCAAGGCCTTTCGAGAGACCCCCGTCTGCTCTCAGTAGATATTTTATCATTTTTATGTGGTTTCGTCCATTCTTCCATTTTAAAGTTCAGATAAGTTTCCCACAAAGTCAAATTACTATGTGAAGATTGCCATATATAGTAATTAAATACTCCTTTATTCACTTGACACATAGGACACCCATAGTATTTTAGGGAGAATTTGTAAAGCACCAGGCCTTGGAGTAGGATGAGAGAGAATCCAGAAGGAAGGATAAATGTGAACGTGGTGAATGGAAGACCAGCTTTTAGCAAATTTCCTTGTTATTCCTAATTCCAACCTTCACGTCTCTTTTTCTTTTGTGAAATTTATTGACAAGTGAAACTTGAAAAGGTAGAAAAATGTTAAATGTTTTCTATAGTTCTCATACGACTAAAGAAGGGTCTCAGACTCCATGAAACTTCTCAAATGAAAGTTGCAAGTTAAGAAAAAAGTCTAAAGTTCTTTGATGAAAAGACATTCCCTACTCATACACATCCCTAGCTATACCCACCCCCAACCACCATCCTGAGGTTTTTGTTTCTTTTTTTTTCCTTTGTATGGGTTCATTTGCACTATCAAAGATAGTTTCAATTGTTTGGGGGAAAGATTAGAAACAAAGAAGTGTGTGTGTGTGTGTGTGTGTGTGTGTGTGTGTGTGTGTGTGTATATACACCCACTATATATATATATATATATATATATATACATATATGTATGTGTATGTGTGTATGTATATATATGTATATGTATATCTAAATATATCTAGGAAATATAATAGTATTTAAGTAAAAAAAAAAAACTGAACCTTCCCTCAAGTATTCTTTGAACATATGCCTGCAAGTTTCTGACTGATTTATTGCATATTGTCTTCCCCCTTATCTTATAAGCACATTGAGAGCTGGGACTGTCTTTTATTTTTCTGTGTATCTTTTACCTCTCTGTATATCCCCAGTGGTTAGCACAAAGCCTGGCATATAATAGGAATTTAATATTTGTATATGACAGTCTAGTAACATAGGTCATATATGACCTCAGATCCTCCTCCTTGGAGCCAGGGAAGGATAATAGGCACTGCAGCCCTTGCTTTACCTACAGGCCAAATAAATGTGAACTAAAATCTAGCATCTGCAGTGGTGGTAACTTAGTGTTTATAATACTTCTAGATAAGACAAATGCAAGCCTTCAGAAACAAACCTACTACACTAAAAGTGGATGGTTTCAGTGTAAGGTAGCATAGATTGATCACAATGTAAGCCAGTCATTTTAGATAAAGGGCTTTATAGTTAATGGCAAGGGTTCTCCTACTTTGTGCATTATCAAGCCAAGAATTTTTAATTGCCCTTATTTCTCAAGGAAGCCTTACTGAATAGCTACTGCTTCATGAATCAGATTCATAAAATTACTGGCTGTCAAAATTGGAGAATCCTTTTAGTTCAATTTGTACTTTAACAACATCCCTCCCTAAAACATTCCCAACAAACACACTAGTAGTCACACAGCTTTTGCTTGAAGTATTTTAGAGAGTATGAATCTATTACCTCCTAAATCAGTTTATTCCATTAAGTTTTCAATAAAACCCTCTCCATCCTCCACTCCAAAGTAGATATAACCTCTTCTTGTATACTACCACCTTCTCTCCTCTCCACTAAAGTCATACTTCTTATCAGTATAATCTTACTGAAGCAACTTCTGTGCTCAGAAAACTTCTATGACTGTCCCATCCTTAATGAACAATATTTAATTTCCTTTCATTGAGGTTTAAGATCCTCTATAGCTTGATTCCAACCTCTCTCCCTAACAATTCCCTAGTGTTCAACTTCAAATATCTACTCTCCAGCCAACCTGCACTACCCTATTCCTTCCCTATTGTTTTCTTTTATTTTTTGTTTTTAATGTTTTGGCACAATTGGTGCTAAATAAATAATTGATGTTATGTAGTGTTTCCATTCTAACAATTGCTGATATTTTCCAATATTTAGGAAAAAAGATTTTATTTGAAAATCCATGATCTGGCTATAGATTCTTAAATGATGGCTCTATCTGTTAACATTCATTTCCTTTCTGTTAATGTATAGTCAATTTCATTTTAGTGATATTTTGCTTTTTGCTATTTTGGGTATTTTCTGATTCTTTCAATCTATTTCAATAAGCATTTAATAAACATCTATTATGTAGAAAGTAATATCCTACACATTGGGGTTACAAAGACAAAATGAAAAACCATTCATGACCTCAAGGTAAATATATTCAACATATGTTATTATATAAACTTTGATTATCTTCATAATAATCTGTTGAAAAATATTCTGAACTTAATTGACCCTATGGCCAATAATAACTCCTTTTAATTTTATATACATAGTGAAATCAATCCTGTCAACTCCATACATTTGTTTTCTGAGTAAAACATGAAAACCATACTTCTGTTTAGCTATAATTCCCTCTGTCTTTTGGTTTCATTTCTTGAAAAATGTCCCTACCTTTAAGGTTTACAAAGCACTTTACATACATTATCTCATTTGATATTCAATACAACTTGTCAAATTGATGTGTTTGCTGGCATATCAATTTCTCTAGCAGAGTCTAAATGACCACTTACAAGTTAAGTTGTAGTAGGAATTCTTTTCTATGGATGATTTAGAAAGATAGCCCCTGAGGTCCCTTTTAAAGGCTCAAATTATGTGAGGTTAAATGACATTCTCATGTTCAACCATTATCTATTGTCAGAGGAGAGTTGCAAGCTACATTTTTTACAAACTCTGGTTATAGGTACCTATGTACTAAATCACACTGCCCATAAAAAAGAATAATATAAAGAAATCAAATTAAAAAGTACATTAAGGTCTTACAGAGCAAGTTCCTCACAACAATGCTGTGAGGTAGATAGCATGGATTATTAGCTCAAACTTACAGAGAGGAGCAGCCCAGGGCAATTGTCCTAAAGCAGAAAGTTCCAGAGAAGCAAAAGAGGTCAAAAGGCAAATGGAAAGAAAAAAGGGAAGTGAAGAGTTTAAGGAAGAGAAAATAAACGCTTGTCAACTAAATATATATATATATATATAATTTTTAAATGATACAATGAATACGTTTTTAAAACCCAAAAGAGTTAAAAAAGGAATGCTACCTCAGAAGCAGGCATTCTACCAGTGTTTTAAGGAAAGAAGAGAACAATGCAGAAACCTGATGAATCAGGGTAAATAAGAAGTGTTTTCAGAGTCTTTGGAAAAAACTTCCCATGTGAATGCTGGGGCTGAGAAACCTTGTTGTAACAGAAAAAAATAGCCTGGAGGCTTTCTGGCCCCTAGAATGTTAAAAAAATGTAATGTTGTCATTTAAGAACCTGGGGTGATTACACTAGTGAACCAATACTTCAAAGAGTTAAATTTTGGAGATAAATTGAACCAAGTGCTGTGAGCTGAGGGTACTGGCCTCTACAATGTAGTCCTTAAGGCCTACTGGGAGGGAGGACAGCAGCAGGGTAGACTTATGACAGTGTCCAGTGGGACATAGATCATCAGCATTGAATGATATGAAACATCATTCAATCCCGGCCTCTGATATATGGGATCTGGGATGTTGAAAAGGAAATCTGTCAGGAGAGGGAAAGGGACTAAACTCTTTGTGAGATGGAGTTTGATTTACAATCAAACTTTTTATTAAATGATTGATGCCTTGTGAATCTATGTGCCCATCAGGAATGTAAGGGGAATAGATATTGCCAATAAGGGAGTGAAAGATATGAAAATTCCCACATATCTGGGTAGAAGAAACTAACCCAGATAAGTGAGAGGTCCCTAAAGTGTAAACTGGACAAGAGTCCCTTCTTAAGAGATAGTCAAAGAATATGCATAATTAGCTTTCAAAAAAAGAAGTATAAGCAATTTTTATCCAAATTTAAAAAATAATGTTCCAAATTAAAAGTGATTAGAGTAATGCAAATTAAAATAACACTGTTTCCACCTCACATATAGTTGGTTGGTGAAGATGAAAAAAGAGAAAAATACAATTGGTGTGTGGGGTGGTGGGGGATGTAGGAAAACAGGCATGCTAATGCATTATTCATAGAAGTATGAATCAGCCCAGTGATTCTGGGAGAAAACTGGAATTCAACTGAAAAAGTCAGTAAGTTTTGCATAACCTCTGACCTTGGATACTACTACTAGACCTATATTTCAAAGCGATCAGAGACCCAAAAGTATAAAAATACTCTATCTGCTCTTTTTATCAGAAATAGCTGGAAACTGAGGGGGTACCCACAAATTAGAGAATGGATAAACATATCTTGCTATATAAATTTAACGAGTATTATTGTGCTATAAGAAATTATAACAGTCAATAAACCACAAACATTTATTAAGTATATACTATGTGACAGGCACTATACTAAGCCCTGGGGATACAAAGACAGTCCTTGTCCTCATGGAGTTATCAAACAAATACTTACTCAAAAGAAAACTGAAAAGTGGGAGGAGGTTTGGGAAAGGTAACCAGTTCATAGGCATGATGGAGAGGTCCAAAGAAGGCCAGAAGCTGTGTAACTGAACAAATGGAATGGTTTTAGAGAAATCTGGGAGACTAATACGAATTAATGAACATTTAAATGAGCAGAACCAGAATAATTTATAGAATAACAATAACATCATAAAAACAAACAACTTTGAAAAATAAGAAATCTGATTGGCAAGGATCAATAGGGTAATAGAACTCCCAAGGCTCAATGATAAAATATGTTACACATCTTCTGACAGAGAGTTGATGTATTCCACATAACTAATGCATGAAATTTTGAACAAATTTATTTTGTTTGACTATGTATATTTGTTATAAATATTTGTTTTTTCTCCCCTCAAGGGGGTGATGGTGGCTAGGAGGCAAATATGGACTCCAGGTAGTGAAGAAAACCAAAGAAAAAGGAATAAAACAGAGTCATTGAAGACACCCCACTTTAACAAAAGTTAAATGAACAGAATAAGCAAAGGGAAGAACAGAGACAACAGAAATGAAGCAGGGCAACTGAATTTATTATATACTTTAAAGGAAAAGGAAACTCAACATAAATGTTCATAGTTTCATATAAAACTCTTCTACCATATGTGTGTATATTTATGAAAACACATATTTCATTTGGCATTTGTTAAGTTCAGAATTTTTTAAGTTAAAAAATGTAGACAGGGACTTTATATAAATAGTCAGGTCCTAACACAAGGGTATGTATGTATGTATGTATGTATATATGAATATATGTGTGCATGCATGTGTATTCTGGTAGCAGAAAGTAAAGAATTAAGAAGTATCTTGATGAGGATGAAAGAGGAGAGTGTAAAAGCTGGCTTGAAGCTTAACATCCAAAAGCTAAGAGCTTGGCAATTGGTTCCATCACTTCCTGGCAAATAGAGAAAGAAAAAATGGAAGTAATGAGAGATTT